>NW_025875599.1:0-2737 GCF_002878395.1 Capsicum annuum
TTAGGAATTCAAATAACATACTTCACGTAGAAGCTAATAATTGTAAAAATTGATAATGATAAATTCAAAAAAAATTATAATTTAAAAAATATAATATTAATATATATAGTAACAAAATAAAAATTATAACAAAACTATACGATAATTGAGATATCAGAACATTAAATCTAACCTTTCAAAACATTCATCTACCACCTATAAGCTACAACAAAATAATAAAATAATATAAATATTAGGACAATATAGTAAACCTAACATTTACACAAAAATTCTTCAAAGCCCCACCATACATTCGTTTACCACCTGTATTAAGCCAAAAAAAATAATTACAAATAGTAATAGATCAGAAACTGCAATCAAACGAAATAATGTCATAATAAAGGTGCTCGTTATGGTTTGTTCTATCTCTCAAGTAAATGTTAAATCAAATTAATTTCACCACGTAACTATATTGTGATCACTTCTATTTCAAACCAATTTCGTTAATTTTTTGAATAAATTTTTCATCAAAGCTTACATGTGGCATGAAATAAAAAATCAATAGTTATTTTTGGATATTAATTCATAAATATACACTATAAAGAACAATAAAACAAAAACATAAATCAAATAAGAAAATTCACAATTATCGTAAAAAAGTTGATGGTGAACATGGAATAATGACGTTAGAAAACTTACCTCAAATCACAAGCAAATTTCAATTAGCAATTATTTATTAAAATACAAGATAATTTATTTATTATAAACTTTAAAAACATACTAAAATTTAAAAATCTTACCTTAGATCACGATAAAATTTATATACATTAATAAGAAAATTTTATATCTAAACCTATTTTTTCTCTACATGTGATAGTTTAGAAAAAAAGAAATCTAAACCTAAATAGAAAAAGACAACTATCAACAATTAATTAAGTAATTCAACGACAATTATCATCAATTAACTAATTAAAGAATCCTAATGGTAAAGTGATTCAAAAGCTAACCAAAATCCCCTTAAAGTTTAACAAACTTTGGATTTAAAAATTCGAAAATTTTTCTTTCCTTTTTTTTTTGGCCAACTTTCAAGTTTTTATTAAATTTGGGAGGGAGGGAAGGGGGGGGGTCATTTTTGCTGGAATATTATTTTTTGTATTTGATGTACGTTTTATTATACCCTTTTTTCTTCTCTATATTTAGGAATCCTTTTTTCAAGTATATATGGAGAAAAAATCTACTAATATTAATTCTCTATATATTTTTTCCTACCATATATTATAGGACTCCTTTAAAATATTATAAATATAATAATATAATAATTGAGAAAATAATTGAAAAGACAATTGTGTCTATTGATGAAACTTTTAATGAAGGGCAAAAAGTTCAAATCACTTTTATAAAGGTCTTCACATTTTTAATATATTAATTATACTTATTAATTATAATTATATATATACATTATAGATTATAGATTATAAATGTATTGATTATATCTAAAATCTTCCCATCATCTATGTGTTGATATAAGGGTTGGTGCACTAAAGCTTCTGTTATGCGCAGAGTTTGAGGAAGAACGGGATCATAACGGTCTAAACCGTGACCTTTCATTTCTGCAAAAGTTTGTTCTCACGGCCTGAACTGTGACCTCTAGGTTACATGACAACAACTTCAACAATTATGACATTGTTACTTCAATTTAAAATCTACTCATGTACTTCAATGTGACTTGTAAAGTAATGGAACAATGTATAAGTAGTTGGAAAAGTATACATACCAGTGGCGGATGTAGAGTAGAAGGTGTGGGTTGCCGGGAACCCACACCCGCTACTGTATGGCTTAAAATTACAAAGAAAAATCGTCAAAAGTTATAAATATTAATAGGTGGGAACTCATAACTAAACCAAGGGATAGTTTAGTGGAAGGAAAGGAGCCCCTTGGGAACCCACAAGTTTAAAATTCTGAATCCGCCTCTGATACATACCATCATTACAAATTACTAATATAGGAGAGCTAGTGAGACCATACAATTGGTCCTTATTACAAGTCAAATTATGACGATAAGCTGACATCACTTGCATAACATCTCACGTACATCACTAAGATGTTGATGGCGGCTTTGGTGGGACCAACCTCACCCACCACTAGTGGATACGAGGGTGAGGCTTGAGCACTATTACAAGTCAACTTATGACGATGAGTTGACATCACTTGCATAAAATCTCATGTACACAACTAATCAGTATGATAGTGGCGGTGGCGTTTGGGGGACGAATCTCGCCCGCTTCTATAGACTGAAGAGTGTGACTTAGGGGGTGGCGGAGGCCTTAGACCTGGTCTTTTTTCCTGATTCGATGGCGCAACACTACGCACGACCTTAATGCCTATGACAACAACATTAGGTAGTAAAATGATCATAACAATAACCAACGAAATAGCTATTATCTTCATTACTAAACAGAACTCAGTGGATTTGGGTCGAACTTTGTATGTACGTTGGGATTACAAGTACAAATAATAAGAACTTCTCTCTCTACTGAATTGAGTTCGAAACAAATAAGAAGGTAGAGAGAATTTCTTAATTTAATTTTGTGAAATAGTAGTGAATAAGTGAAGCAAAATATATAGAGAGCAATGGGGGAAATTCTAGGAACATTCAAAATGACATTAATTGTTATTATACTTGTCTTGTTGACATATTGATGTATGTAAGTTTGAAAATTTTCAGATTTTGTGTAGAAAAAAGTATACCAATGTGTGT
>NW_025875600.1:0-1619 GCF_002878395.1 Capsicum annuum
AGAATCATCAAGTTCATCAAAAAGAACAAGTTATAAAACAAGTTCAACAACTAATTTTAACCAACATTACATAACAGGAACGATAAATGAAAAAGAATATTTAATACTCTTAAATATAGGACAAGAAGAAAATTATATAGCAAGATACTAATATAAAAATAAGGAAATAAAATCTGACAATAATATATGCCCAGATCTACCAAGAAGCTTGATAAACAATAAAAATATAGCAGAAAAAATAACAATAGGAGTTAGAAAAATAAAATTAGAATTTGAAATAAAGGAAGAAATGCAAAAAGCAAACATAATATTAGAAATAAAATGGCTAGAACAAGTAAAACCATATAATATAGAGAATACACAATTATCTATAACATATAACAGAGAAATTATTCTTAAGAAGAGCTTTAACATAATATGAAAATATATTTATTAATGAAGATAGTAGTAGAAGGGTATTAAAGTATATATTATACGCCTATGATAGATACAGGAGCAGAAGCTAATTTATGTAGATATAATTGTTTACCAAAAAGTAACTAGGATAAATTAAAGACACCAATAATAGTTAAAGGATTTAATAACGAAGGAATCTTAATTACTTATAAAGCTAAGAATGTAAAAACACAAGTATGGGATAAAATATTAATAATCGAAGAAATCTATAATTATGAGCTAACATCAAAAGATATACTTTTAGGAATGTCGTTTTAGATAAATTATACCCACATATAATAACTATAATGCATTGGTGGTGTACAACACCATGTAAATAGAAGGTAAGAGCAAAAAGAGTTACTAATAAAATAAGAAAGAAAGCTGATTGGATAGAAGGAACTGAAAAAATTACACAAAAATTAGAAAAATATAAAAAATACTGAAGATACAATAGAATTGATCGTATTTTCAATAAATAAAAAGGAAATAACTATATTTTCAATAAGTAAAATATAAATAATAAAGGAAAAATTAGAATAATTATATAGTGAAGATCAATTAAAAGGATGGAAAAAACATAATTCCACTATAAAATTTGAATTAATAGATAAAAATAGCATAATAACTCAAAAACCATTAACATATAATTTTAATGATTTAAAAAAATTTAAAATGCATATAGAAGAATTATTAGAAAAATAATATATATAAAAAAGTAATAGTAAACATAATAGCCCAGTATTTATAGCAAATAAACATAGTGAACAAAAAAGAGGAAAAAGTAGAATGGTTATTGATTATAGAAATTTAAATGCAAAAACTATGACATATAATTACCCAATACCAAATAAGATATTAAAAAAAAGACAAATACAAGGATATAATTATTTTAGTAAATTTGATTATAAATCAGGATTTTACCATTTAAAGTTAGAAGAAGAATCTAAGGAATTAACCGTATTTATGGTACCACAAGGATTTTATGAATGGAATGTACTACCATTTGAATATAAAAATGCACTAGGTAGATATCAACATTTTATGGATAGTTATTTTAAATAATTTCCTAATTGTATAGTATATATAGATGATATACTATTATATACAAAAACCAAAGAAGAACATTTAAAATTATTAGAACAATTTATGGATATAATAGAAAAATCGAAAATAAGTTTAAG
>NW_025875601.1:0-1317 GCF_002878395.1 Capsicum annuum
GAAAGAAAAGATAAAGAAATTAATATATGTTCAAGGCATAAAAGTGAGATATTTCAAAGTAAAAGAAACTATCAAGAACCAATTTTTGAATGACAAGAATAAGCACACTTGCACAAGAATGAGAGTCAACAAATAAAAAATGCAAAGCAAAAGTTTCACAATCATACTATGCATGAGTCAAAAATATCCAAATAATTTTATGTAGCCGCAAAAATTCGAACTTTCTTATCATTTTGAAAAGACAACATGCGAACAGATAAGAATAAACATCTTAGATGAAAAATAAAGCTAGCACTTCATATCTTATATGAGGGTTTTGAAATCCATAAAAATAATTAGTAAGCAAATGATAAATTCTTGACTTAACTAATTACTATTTTTATTAAGGAGCAACAAATAATAATAACTGTTCTTCCAACATAAAATAAACAACTTTACATGCTAAAAAAAATATATCTACCAACAATAAGTTTAAACAAGACATGGGTATTGTTTTTCAAGTAAAGATCTAAACTTTATCCAAAATAATCAAAGAATAAAGTAAGAAAAGAGAAACAATCAATATTATCTATTCTTTTCAACATAAAGGAAATAACTTTACAAGCTAAAAACAAATATATCTACAACAATAAGTTTAAACAAGACATGGGTATCGTTTTTCAAGTAAAGATCTAAACTTTATTCAAATAATCAAAGAATAAGGTGAAAAGGCAAAATATTCAACATTAACTATTCTTCTAAACATAAAGAAAATAACTTTACATACTAAGAACAAATGTATCCAACAACAATGAGTTTAAAAAAAACATAAATACATCTTTTAAGCAAAGATTGAAACTTTATCCAAAATAATCAAAGAATAAAGTTAAAAAAAGGCACATACAACTATTGCTAGCTCATTTTTATATCATGAACATGAAAATAATTAGAATATCGATACCACGACGTCATAGGGCCTTCAAGGCCATCTACAACATACAATTCCAACAAATAAAATTGTATCTACGAACTACGAAGAAGAAAAAAGATGAATAGAAAAACGATAATAAAAACTAAAATAATAAAAAAAGAAAAAGAAAGTGTGTTTATCTTTTGGGGGGCAACAAAATGAGACTACGAGCTTTGTTGGAATCAACCACCACCGAAATACATCGCCGGCAACTCAAAAATTTTGATTAGCCGAGCAACTTTATGAAACAAAATTTTTTACTAAATAAAAATAACTATTTTTGCTCAAAAGGATTTTTTTCACCTTTCTAGCCTTTTTTTAATTTCTTCTCCCCTCCTCTCTCTACCAAAGTAGTGGTAGTATTTATA
>NW_025875602.1:0-2051 GCF_002878395.1 Capsicum annuum
GAGCACCTAAAAGATGGCGAGGACCAAACCAAGGAGCGAATGAGGTCAACACAAAGTAGTAGTTATTCAAAACTAATCATTTTTCTGTAGATGCAGGGATCAATACATAAAAATAAAAATCTTTTTCAGAAAAATCTCCAAGCGAGTTGTGTGCCACACCAAAGCATATAATGCTCAAGAATGGTATTTTTGGGTAGCCCCAAAGACGGGTTTAATACCCATTTATCGAGGTTCTTTTAAATTGTCTATGAAGGACAAATAAAGGTGCTTTATCTTCTTTATGAATATTGTATTTAGAATTCTGCATATAAAAGCAGTCGCTAGCATAATAAACTTTGTGTCTATTAAATATTTACTTTGAAGCGCAGGTGCATTCAAAGGAGTCGGCACAGTAAATACAACAATCAAAAGGATCACTCAATAGGAAGAAGAGTGAAAATTCTTTCTCAAAATTCATTAAAACGAAAAGAACGGTATTTGAGTGACCCTAAAAAGGGATTTTACCCATTCATTTATATCTTGTGGGTCTGCTATTTAAATAGTTCTTTGAAAAAGGATGCATAGTGGATTAAACCATTCAGATTATGATGCCGAGTATATGAAATTTAAACTTCTGCATATTTGACTGTGGTCGCTAGTGAGAGCGGCATTATGTCTACTAACTGCCTACATTAAGTGCAGGTACATGTGGAAAGCAAAAATGCAGACAAATGGACTTAGGTGAAATCATTTTCATTGCCAAGATGACCATTATACAAAGGATTATCAGCATTTAATATCTGTTGATACGCGAGATACAAACGCCGGCGACAAGGATATCATCGGCATTCAATATCTGTTGACACTCGAGACACAAATACTGGCGTCGAGGATATCATCAGCATGCAATATCTGTTGACATACGAGACACAAACACTGGCGTTGAGGATATCATCATATCTAATATTTGTTGACATACGAGACACAAATGTTGGCGTCAAGGCTATCATTAGCATCTAATATCTGTTGACACGCGAGACACAAATGCTGGCATCGAGGATATCATCAATATATAATATCTGGTTACACGCGAGACACAAATATCGGCATCGAGGATATCATCAATATCTAATATCTATTGACACGCGAGACACAAACGCTGTCTATTGACACGTGAGACACAAACGCTGGCATCAAGGATATCTCATCATTTTATCAATCAGTATTTGAATGTATTAAAAGCACGTGATTTGAAGGGACGCCTTTAAGTCGCTATCTGAAGATGGGTGATATATGAGATTTCCTAGAAATTGACAATTTGAGGGTTATCTATAAGGCATATTATTTGAAATAGGGTAGTGTGCAAGATTACCTATGAGTTGATAGCCCATATGTCATCCATAATCCATAACAACATCCTAACCATATAGTGTGCAAGGTTACCCAAAAATTGATAGTCCAAAGGTTATCCATAAGTCGAAACTAAATCCTTACCAGAGACTATGCGAGATTATCAAATTGATAAGTCCAAGGCTACCCAAAAATTGATAGCAAATTATTTCTTTCCAAACAGGTACATAAAATAGTGACTTCATTTTCAGATGATAACTCACGTGGAGATATGGTAAAGACTATATACCTCTTTCGTTAATTATGTTAATAGTACTAACGATTTCTGTTAGAGACATTATCGAGAACGTCCGAGAGGATGAAAATCTCAAATCAAAACCACAGGTGCGGATGACTCCAAAAAGGACACAGTACAACGTGGAACTCTCTCTTAGCAGCAAAATGGGACATAGTCTAGAGAGGGACGTCAAACTCTTTGGACGTGAGCTAAAGGATGATCGCCACCACTATCCAACCACGCCCATATTAGAAGGCATGTGGGTATTCTGGTTTCAACTTTACCTTCGAGATATTTCTAAACTCATACCGAGGGTAATCTTCTCTTTCTTTCGAATTCGGGTGGTAACACACTTAGAGTTTTGGAAATTATGTCCAGGTAAGTTCTTACCTATGGATTTAAAGGATCCCACGTTCATGGTTAAGAGGTTACAAGCCTCTTTTCT
>NW_025875603.1:0-1570 GCF_002878395.1 Capsicum annuum
GTATGTATAGCACCATACTTATAAGTAGGAGGCTATAAGGCATTTAGAAATGTCTATCTTCTATTCATGATTTGGTTAATGCCATATAGTATGAATGTCCTCTAATCAATGATTTCCTATATTTCAAAAAAATTATCATGCCTTACTATAGATCCAACGAACAAAATGCCCAAGCTAAGGATGTCTGTCCTACTCATAGAATGCGGACCCATAATAGAGCTCGTACCCCAGAGTTTATTGCTACTCTGGGAGTTTCTCCAGTTCTGAATAGCCTATCTCGAGCCCCAAGTACTGGTGTTAACCATCCCCAGCTTCCTTAGAGGGAAGTTTGAAATGCTTCCTCAGCTAGTGGACTCTCTGACCTATAGGTCTGAAGATGTAGATTCTGTGTCTGGTTCATCTGAGGTTACACGGGTTGGTCAATTCATGAGGCTAAACCCACCTACCTTTACTAGCACAAAGGTTGAGGAGGAACCCCAAGGGTTCATTGATAAACTTGAGAAAAAATTTAAAGTTATGCATGCAAATGATGTTGAGGGGGTTGAGTTAGTAACCTATCAGTTAAAGGATTTGGCCAATCAATGGTATAATGAATGTGCCGAGCCTTCTATATGGGGTGAGTTTGTAGAGGGCTTCCTAGATTACTTCTTTCCCCAGGAATTGGGGGAAGAAAAGGCTGAAGAATTTATGAATCTGAAGTAAGGGAAGATAAGGATAAAATATTATACATTGAATTTCACCCAGCTATCCCATTATGCTCCAGAATTAGGGGGTAATATGAGAGCTCACATGAAAAATTTTGTATCCGGTCTCTTAGATGATCTGGTGTTGGAATGCAAGGGAGTGATGCTGAAAAAAGATATGGATTTCTCTAGGTTGTCCATTTATATGCAATAGGTAGAAGAGTAAAAGAAGAGGTTGGCTAAGGTAAGGGAAAAAAAAGAGAAACTAAGAGAGTTGGGTCCACAGATCAAAATAACAGTCAGCACCAAGGTGGTATTTAGGGAAATAAGTGTTCTAGAAAGAAGTTTGGGAACAATTCTCAGTCGTCAGCAAGTGCACCTGAGCCCAGGCCTTTGGGTGAATAGCATTTTCAGTCAACAGATAGGCCTGGATATTATGGCACCCAGTCCTAAGAGAATGTGACTCAGCCTTTTAGGTCACATCAACTCAGCCTTTTAGGTCACATCCTTGTTGTAGTAATTGTGTGAGAAATTATATGGGGAAGTGTTATTCTGAGATTCAGATGTGTTATTCATGTGGCTAAGTGGGCCATTTTCAGAGGGACTGTCCCTCAGCTGAAGGGAATATAGGGGGAGCTAACTCCCAAGCTGCATGCATATCTTCTCCTCTTAAGGGTACTACTTCATCTACCGGTGGTGGTCACAATTGATTATATACCTTATCTAACCTCCAGGATGCAGGGACCTCGCTAGATGTTGTTACGGGTATGTTATAGATTTTCTCTCATGATGGGTATGTATTTGGCATGCTTTACATTATTGGTGTCTTTAGACAATAAGATGTGGAGTGTAGTGGTGGAAATAGTAGCTTAAGATTGCTAATGCGT
>NW_025875604.1:0-2098 GCF_002878395.1 Capsicum annuum
GGGGTTTGATATCAACAACAATTGCATGTAAACATGGTGTAGAATTACTGTAACAACCCGATTCGCTGAACCGAAATGCTACACGATGTTCATGACCCCGAGGGACCACAACCTAACCCATGACTGATATCTAAACCTGTATACTGCAAATCATGATATAATAATGCAGAATACATAGAACTGTAAGGCCATAAGGTTCAACTAAATACAATTATGTGGGTGAAAATACCCAAAACAACTCAATCTGAACATAAATCTAAACATAAATCTGAAAGCCTCTAAACTATCTAAATAAGGAGTTAAAGGAACATGTCTCCAACTAACTCCATAAAACTGAACTGAAAAAATAAATAAATGTATCAAATCATATTGTCCTTGAATCAATAAAGACTCACTGTGTCTCTACGACTGGAATGCTACCGCTACTGCTAGGCTGGAGTTCGTGTCTCGAAACCTATGGTGTAGCATAAAAATAAAGCACCATAGTGCAAATGCGTCAGTATAACTGGAGTACTGAGTATACGAGGAAGGTAGGCTGAACATAAAGGGTTTCATGCATGATCAACACTGACTGACTAATATGAACGTGGGAGTGCAAACACACATATATAGAAACTGGGACCATGAATACATGATAGCATGACCTGTAAGCTAATACATAGTTTACTGATAACTGTCATGACTGATACTAAAACTGATAACATGGACGACTGTATCTGATAGTTTTATATATACTGAAATCTGAAGAACGCCCTAAGTTCTTTTACTGAGACTGATACTGAAACTGTGGGAAGTAGTGTTTAATCGATATACCCCATGTATGCCGTTGTGGCTAAGCTGGGGTCCAATCTCTACCCTGACTGGAGGGGTGTCAATACCGGGCCATGGGTAAGGACAGCCTATGAGTGACCCTTATCTGGTAGGAACTCAATGAGAATGGTGGAAGCCCTAAACTAACAGGTTAAGCCACCTCATTAACCCTAATCTGATGGGTTAAGATGTCTCAACCTACGTTGGCTACGTAGTTCTAGAATACAAGGATGACAACTAAGAATCACACCCTGAACTGGCAGGTGAGTTCCCATCCTTGGGTTCACTCGATGCTAACCTCTACTCTTATCTGGAGGGACTAGACAAGAATAACTGACTGTGCATGACTTAAACTTACTGAATTCCATTGACTGGTGGAATGTTACTGATATCTGACAACTGACTAAGATCATGAGGTTTTCCTGAGTCACATGACTGACTGAAGTCTATGGAATCATAGCTTGAGTTCGGATATCGTGAAACATGACATGGCTCTAGGCACACAGCTATAGTTTTTGGGTACAAGTCCCTCCAGGACTTGATGGAAGGAAACTGACACACATGACTGACTTGATCATTAGAGTAGAGTCCATAATTTATAATATCATAAGTAGGGATCTCATGCTAAGCATGGTTATCAACAATATTGTATGGAAAGGATTTGATATCACATGGAAATACTTGCACAATCTTACTATCATGTTCATTGCATAATCATAGTGCAACACATACCAATAGCATGGAAGTTCATGTGGATTGCATGGATATCATACATATTGTTCAGAAGTAGGATTCGCAAGTAAACATAGTATAATCTCATCAGAATAGTTCATGAGTATTCCAACAACATTTACAAGGAACATTAACAACATAGAAGTCATTGGAACGTAAGGGCCTATCATGAATCGTTCACTTAGTCACAATTTAGCTATATTGCATGATTTCTCGCTTCTTAGGCATTATATCAAAAAACCTTACATGCACATCTTAAGCATAGGTGAAATCATCAAATTCATACATCATGAACAACCTAATTTACATGTTTCCAACTCATATGATATCATGAAATTCAAAACAAACATATAAAGATTCCATCTTGGGAATCACCCAATATCAACAACATGATCATCAACACCCGACAATATAAAAATCATACTCTATAATGAAAAAGAGGGTTTTTGAGCTTTATGGATGAAAGGGATCCATAAATCAACTCACGCATACCTTAGAAGGAAAGATTCTTGATGATTAACGGAGAAATTTCCTTGAAATCGGATCTTCAAGCTTA
>NW_025875605.1:0-1469 GCF_002878395.1 Capsicum annuum
AAAGGAAATATTAGTTTGGCAGTTTGATCATATGGTTTGACTTCCAAAAACACCTACATCGAGTTTCTAAATCACATCTACATGAGTTCTAATTCATGCATTAATATGATTAAAGATAGAATTGTCTTTAAAAACATTTTGCATATTTTTTTTATGCATTAATATGATTAAAGATAGAATTGTCCTTAAAAATATTTTGCATATCTCTTTTACTATATTTGTGAAGGATATTTTTTAAATAAATATTTTCTTAAAAAAAATATGTAATGCATATTATTTTTAATACACCAAATCAAACATTGGATAAAAAAAATCTTAGCATAATGCAAACATTATTAATATACCGTATTTTACATTATTATTATATACTCTATCAAATGACCCTTTAATGTGCTTTCAGAGAGAGGGCACGAGACTACTCAAATATTAATAATTGAATTTTGAATTTGTAATAGGTGAAATTTTTAATGCATATATGATGTTCCTCTCACTACTTAAAAAAATGAAAAATCGACCACATGTTGTGGTCGCTAAAAACTGACCACAGGTGATCAGTTTTTTGTAATATTTTATAAAAAAAAAAAATTTAAAAAAACGACCACAAGTGGTTGGTTTTTAAAAAAAAATTATTGAAAAACATTTTTAAAAACGGACCACTTGGGGTCGGTTTTTAAAAATTCTTTTTAAATTTATTTTTAAAAACACCGACCACTAGTGGTCGGTTTTTAATATTTTTTTTTAAAAAAAATATTTTAAAAAATCGTCCACTTGTGGTTGTTTTTGAACTAAAAAAAATAAAAAGTAAATAATATTTAGTAACCAATAATTATATATATGTAATCAAATATATATATTATTTTTATTAAAAATAATTATATATATCATATAATTTATATATAATTTTTTGAAATTACATTGATCACACGTAATTGATAACCGGTATAATAATAATAAAAATCAATCATTCTTAAATTTTGTGAAAAAAATTATACTAAAAAATATATCAAATAAAATAAACAAATTACATTAAACATAATATTTATCTTTTACTTATGTTTCAATATATGGAATAAATATTTTCCTTGTATATACGTTAAATGACGTTAAACATGCATAATCTTTGTATAATGAATATGCGTATATATTACCGATAATTCATCAGAATATAATGAATGTGTTCTATTAGAAGGTAATATACTTGTGGATGTGATATATATAGTACGTATTCAAGAGTTCATATATATATATATATATCATGTAGTGATCGATTGATGAACGATTTAGTCAAAACCTAGTATATTAAGCTAATCAGATATAACTAATCGATCACTCATCTGAGTATGTATATGAAACATGTCACATTATATTATTGGATAATATACTTGTGTACGTATGTGATATATATAGTACGTATTTAGAACTTGATATAGTCAATAGTGTGTATATGTGTGTGTATGTATAGGTATATA
>NW_025875606.1:0-1411 GCF_002878395.1 Capsicum annuum
GTAGTAAGTCTAATTTAGGATCAAAGTAAGCTCCTAGAGATCAAGTTAATTTATTATGCCCTGATTCATTATTTATTCATTAAAATATGCGCAGGTTAATCAAGTCCCTTTCGATATTATGTGTTAATAATATATATAAATAACTTACCTTCTAACTAGCTATCAAATGTATATTATTCATGCAAAATCTAATACTTGCATGTCCCCTCTTCAAACCGGTTTTATACTACCCTAAGTGTTTTAGTAAAGCAATTCATATTTTAGGGTGTAATTATGTATTCTCCCTTTTTAGAAATAATAATTAGTTTTCAGAAACACGTATTGCTTATCTATATCTATATCTATATCTATAATATATTAAAAGTGTGAAGATCATTAGAAAAGTGATTTAAACCTTTTGCCCTTCATTAAAAAACTCTGTAATAGACAAAACTGTCATTTACTTTTTTTTTAATATTTAAAACTTAAAACTTATTTAAATTTAATTATTAAACTTTTCCTTATTTGAATTATATTCTCTAAATTTTGGACTTTAAAATCAAGTAGAATATTACCTTAACTAAATCTTTAAAAGAAGATCAATAAGTTAAAACATAGGTAGTTAATAATATAAATTTGTTTAGCTTTTTTGGCAAAACGATATATTTTTTTTTTGGTAAACTAATATATATTTCTCTTTGCAAATATAAAACTGGTATAGATTTTGGTTAACTATGTTAAGTTTGGCAAATTAAAGTTTTCCTACCTTATAAAAACTACGAGTAATATATTGAAAATCTAATATAAATCATATAGAAGTCAAAAATTAATTTTATTTTTTTTGGTCTGTTTTAAAACTTTTACAAAAGAAAAGTTAACAGTTTCAAATTCTACTTCGTCAACTTTATTCGGAGGCCTCTTTTTGCTTACATGAAATTTGATCGGTGCTTTTTTTAATAGAAAAAATTAATTTAGTCTCCAACATAATTAAAACTTGTGAAGAAGGAAAGAATTTCAACCAGTGATGAGATGTTATAATAATCTTAAGGAGAAAGAATTTGAGTGGTTAAAGGAATGAAATATACTTGGCCAAAATCTTGATCGTTTTTAAAGTCATAAACGGCAAAATTTTCAATGACAATTTAATTATTTTAATAATATTCAAAACTTAAAATTATATGCTTTGGCATGATTACATGAATTTTTTTTATTTTTTTAATATCAACTTTGTTTAAGTTTACAAGTATTTTTTTTTTATTAAACTTTACGAGTTAGAATATAACTTTGTTAATGGGTCTCTAACTTTGTGATATATGTTGTATTGTAAAAAAGATTATTAATATCGATAATAAATGTTTTATCATGATAAAACAAGCATAATCATGAAAAAGGAAAAAAGATCAAGTGAGACACTGAATATATTTGAGATATA
>NW_025875607.1:0-1347 GCF_002878395.1 Capsicum annuum
TAATTGATGTTTCTCCTTTACTAGACGTATATAGTAAGTAAGATTCTGGTGTGAATGTTTTAGGTTTATTAAACTTTTCTAGATTCCATTCTAGACCTGCATATTCTTCTGGATTGATTTTTGTTGGTTTTATTAATTTTATTCCTTTGTTACCCATTACTTCAACTACATCATTTACTTGTAATTTGAATTTTGTATTACTACTTAAGGTCATTTTTCCTATGAATCGTACACACATTAATAAATTATTTCCATTATTCATTTCTTCATATCCTTTAGTCTAAATTCCTATTTTGATATTTTTTTCAAATTCTTTTAGGTTCATTAAGAAATCTGGACTAATATAGAATATTCCTCCATTGTTTGTCATGTCTACCTCTGTTAATCCTATTATTGACTTTTTGATATCTGACCATCTATCATCATATATTACTATTAGTACTTTAGTTCCTAAGTTTTTTCTGATTAATCCTTTTATACCTATAACTATTAATCCCATGTGCATTAATAATATTTTATTATTTTTTATTTGTCTTAATGATTCTGAATTTACTAAATTTAAGGTTGTAAAGTTTTCTCTTATAGTTGATATTTGTTCTTCTCTGTAGTGTCTATATAATTGATTGTCAATAGAAAAATACCTAGCATTGTATAGCTTTCTATGATTTAATAATTGTAATTGATTTTGTTGAAAAATTTGTAAGTCTCTATCTACATCTATTATTTCATTTAATTCTTGGGATTCTGTTTCTGGGTGTCTTTTAGATATTATTCTAGAAATAAGACTATTACCCATTCTGTTTTCAGAAAAAACTTACTCTTTGTCTTTCTCCTTGTCTTTCTTCTTCGAGGGTTCTTCTTTTGTCTAGTTGAAAGAAAGTCCATTTTTTAGATTTTCTAATTATATTTTGTCTCTCTTGTCTAAGAGTTAATTCAGTTTTCTTTAGTTGAGTAATTAATTCGTCTATTTCAGTATTTTTAGGTTCTTGAACTTCTTTACCCTTGATTAAGTTATCTATCTTTTTATGCAATTCTATTAATAACGTTATTATAGTATTGTTTTGTTTTAATATGACTTTATCTGTGTGACTTGAAGGAATATGCTTAGATAGTCATTCTGGTTCAGTGTGATAGCTTTTCGATTTTTCTAATGCCCTATTGTAATTTATATCTTCTTCTTCACTCATGAAAGTGAGATTTCTTCTAATCTTTGTATTACTATTTTTAGTTCGCTTATTTCTTTATTGATGAATTCTACTTGTTCTATAATTTTTGTTACTAATTGAGTGGTTTTAATTTCTAGTGCTTTTGATTTTTCTTCTATAGTCTTTATTAATCTTTCTATTT
>NW_025875608.1:0-3307 GCF_002878395.1 Capsicum annuum
TAGCATGTCAAAATGGCTCTTATCAAGTACAATCTTCTTAATTTGTGTATCCATGCCCTCAACTCAAATCAAACAAGTTAATACATACTTCAAAATAACAAAGATTCTCCAACTAGAACGGCTATTATAGAATCACGCAATAACTCATATTGTCCTTGGTTTCAAACTCTTTGACCCATATTAAAATATCCCCAACAGATTTTTTTCCAACCTCGCTTGAGTCCTTCATTGCTCACTCATAACATATTTCAATTTCTTTAGTAAAATCAACTACTTCAAAGTAGGCAAAATCTTAGTGTGCGAATTTACTGACTTGATTTAGGGGGCTATAACCCGTCAAAAAAAAAATCTAAACCTGCAATGCGTTTGTTTGAGAATAGGTACAGAACAAATCTAGCCTGTGGAGAAAATCTGGTATATATCACATGTTGCTGCATCCATTATTTGAACCAATTTCTTAAACTCCTTATCAAGTTATACACTTTCAGAGCAATAGGACACTATTAATAGTTTGTTTCCTACAAAATTCATAGCTAGTAACTATCATGACGGTTAAAAAACCCTACTTTATCCAAATTTCAATAATCAAGTAAGTAAAGGGGTCTGTTTAGTGAAATTTTCAGATACACTATATCGCTCTCTATTTAGACCAAAGCTTGATTCCTTTTCCTCTTCTTAATCTCTTTTTCTCTAATTTGTTTTGTCGAACTCTTCAAGTTCTCAATTTAAACTCAAAAATTCATTAAATACCATATTTATATGATACTAATTGAGATGGAAGCAAGAACATGTACTTACCTTGTGATTTAGGGCGTTGAGATGGAGTAAACGATGCCTCTGTCGTTACTTTGTTTTCCGATCAACTGCGCTGCTTCAATCTTGGAGAAAAGAGTTTTTTTTTCCTTTATGTTGCTGTGGCGTGAATTCCCTATTCCCTGATCAATAATCCCTTTTTCTTTGTTTTCTCACGTGCAGATGGGCTTGAGCCCATTTTATTCCCCTTTTAATTTTAACTTATCCTTTTTTTTTTTTTTACATAAAATGATCTTCTAGATCTTTGTACTAGGTCGGTTTTATAAGTTGGACACTTCTATTGTCATTTGGACCCCTGAACCCACTAAAACCAATATTTTAAACATATTTTGCGAGAGTGGAACACACTCTCCCACGTCAGTTGCCACATAAGCTGTCACATGTGTCATGTCACCCGCCACGTCATTTTCAAGTATTTCATGAAATTCCAAGTCATTTTTAAAATGCTACATGACAAATTAAATATTAAAAATTAATTTAATTAAATAAAAAAAATTATAAATTGTAGAAAAATTTAAATAATCATGCTTTTATTTTTGCTCACAAATTAAATATCAAATTCATTCCAAATAATTAAAATTCTTCTCTAACTAATTTAAATTTTTAACTATTAATTCATATATACAAACATAAATGAATTTTTGATTTTTAAATTTGAATATCGTTAACAAAAATAATTAAATAAATTATTTTTATAAATTGTAGAAATTCTAATACATAAACACAATAAAAATTTTATTTAAATTAATTTAAAATTTTAACTATAAATTCTAATACACAAACACAGTAAATTTAATTAAACATCAAATTTATTCCAAATAATTAAAATTTCTTTCCAATTAATTTTAAGTTTTAACTATAAATTCACATACACAAACATAATGAATTTTTAATTTTTATTTAAATATCTTTAACAATTTGTAAAAGTTACAAAATTAATCCTACACAAAATAAAAGATTTAAATTGAGAACAAAAACAACAATATCTGCCACAACAATGAACAACCAACAACAATATTAATGGTGATGGTGATGAACAACAACAATATCAACACAACAAAGAGACTTGACCAAAAAAGGCAAAAAAAAAATAACAATATCTGTCATAACAATGAACAACCAACAACAATAGCAATGGTGATGGTGATGAACAACAACAACAATATCAACACAGCAAAGAGACTTGACCAAAAAAAGGCAAAAAGAAAAAAACAAAGACCCTCTTCAGGAATTGCCCAGAAATCTGCCATATATGATGATGAAGAAAAAGAAGACGAAGAGAGAGATATTTACATGGTGATAGTGATGGATATGACAGCCATGGCTATGGGGGTAGGGGGACAAAGAGAGATGAAGAGAATTGTAGGGGTGGAGGACGTTAATGGTGATGCCATGGCAGCCATTGATGGACGGGGGACAGGGGACGGGTGAAAGGTGGGGTGGGGGCGGCTGGACGAGGGAGGAGGGCTGGACGGGGGTGAGGGGGTGGTTGGACGGGGGAGGGTGGGACGAAGAGGGGTGTAGGGGAATTGAGGGTTTTTTATTTTTATTTTTAAAATTTATTATTTTTAAATTTTAAAATATATTTTTTAATTAAAAATGATGGAGGAAAAAAAAAGGTTATTTTTTATTTTTTTAATTTTAATATTTTCAGGCGAGTGACTATACTCTCCTTGTCCTAATCAGTCATTTAATACCACATAGGCAAAGTCAACGGTCAAAGGGTTTGAAATATTGCTTTTTAGTGAGTTAAGGGATCCAGATGACAAACATGTAAGTAGAAGTGTCCAACTTACAAAATCGACCTAGTACAAGGTTCCAGAAGATGGGGATATTACATGAAGTAAGGTCGTGATGGTTCGGGCATATGACGAGGAGGAGCATGCATGCTCCAGTATGAAAGTGTGAGAGACTGGCTATGGATAGTTTTAGGTGGAGTAAAGGTAGGCCTACGAAGTCTTGAAGGGAGGTGTTTAGACATGACATGGAGCAGTTACAACTTACGGAGGACATGACCCTTGATTGAAAGGTATGGAGGATGTGGATTAGGGTAGAGAGTTAGTGTGTAGGAGTACGTTTGTGGTGTATTGGTGATACCTATATTTTTTGAATAGATATTTTTCAGTATTACCTTATGTGTGTCATGTTTCTGTTTTATTATCCTTTACTATATGGTATGATAGTATGACCTTTGCATGATTTTATGTGTTTTACTTGTTATATTGTTATCTGTCATGAATCGGGGGTCTGTCGAATACAACCTCTTTACTTCATGTTAGAGTACGACCCCTACTAATTGTCTATCTGTGGAACATGTAAGTAAACGCGGTTCACAGAAGTAAAAATTGAACATAGTATTTTTACGTGAAAAACACCCGGCTTAAGAAAGATGTAAAAGACCACGACCTGTACCTCTACAGGATTTAACCCAAACTTCACCAAAACAATTGAGCCTCAACAATCAACAAAATTACAAGACTTCTTGTAAACTAGG
>NW_025875609.1:0-1742 GCF_002878395.1 Capsicum annuum
TTTTGGTTTATTAAATTTGTTTAGATTCCATTCTAAACCTGCATATACCTTTGGGTCTATTTTTATTGGTTTTATTAACCTTATATCTTTATTTCCCATTACTTCAACTACGTCATTTACTTTTAATTTAAATTTAGAATTACTACTTAATGTTAATTTTCCTATAAATCCTACACACATTAATAAATTGTTACCACTATTCATTTCTTGATACCCTTTAGTCCGAATTCCTATTTTAATGTTTTTTCCAAATTCTTTTAAGTTCATTAGGAAATGTAGACTTATGTATAATATTCCTCCATTATTTTTCATAGTACTTTAGATCCTAGATTTTTTCTAGTTAATCCTTTTATTCCTATAACAATTAATCCCAGGTGCATTAGCAACATTCTATTTTTTATATGTTTTAAAGATTCAGAGTCTACTAAATCTAATATTGTAAAATTTTCTCCTATAGCCAATATCTGTTCTTCTCTATAATGTCTATACAACTGATTATCTGTTGAAAAATATCTAGCATTGTATAATGTCTTAGGATTTAATAGTTTTAACTGATGTTGTTAAAAAATTTGTAAGTTTTTATCTACATCTGTTATTTTATTTAGTTCTTGATTTTGTTCTGTAGTTGGTTGTCTTCTAAATATTCTAGATACTATAGTATTATTTCCTATTCAATTCCTAGAAAAACTTATTCTTTGTCTTTCTTCTCCTTGTCTTTCGTTGTTTTTTATGATTCTCCGTCTATTTGATAGAAAGTCTATTTTTGTAATTTTATAATTATATTTCTTTTTCTTGTCTAGAGGTTAGTTCAGTTCTTTTTAGCTGGTTAATAAGTTCGTCTATTTCAGTATTTTTAGGTTCTTGAACCTCCTTACTTTTAATTAAGATATCTATCTTTTTATGCAATTCTGGTTCTTGTTATACTGTTTTTTAAGCTTCTTTACCCTTAATTAAAATAGTTATCTTTTTATGTAAGTCTAATAATAATTCTATTATAGTATTGTTTTGTTTTAATAAAGTTTTATCTGTTATAGTTGAAGGTATATGCTTAGATAATCCTTCTGGTTCGTTATGATAGCTTTTTAATTTTTTTACTGCCTTACTATAATTTATATCTTCTTCGCTCATGAAAGTGATATTTTTTCTAATCTTTGTATTGTTATTTTTAACTCTCTTATTTCTTTATTTATTAACTCTACTTGCTCTACAATTTTTGTTACTAGTTGAGTGGATTTAATTTCTAACTCTTTTGGTTTTTCTGCTATAGTTTTTTGTAAATTTTTCTATTTCTATTTTTGTAGGTATCTTTTCTAGATTGACTTTTTTATTTAAATACTGAATTTTCCTATCTATTTCTAACTCTTGAGATTTTAAATAATCTAAATTTTCCTCTATTTTTTCTAGTATCTTTTTCTGTTTATTTTGAGTAACTTCTACTTCTTCAAAAATTCTTATTATATTA
Source organism: Capsicum annuum (assembly GCF_002878395.1). Lineage (NCBI taxonomy): Eukaryota > Viridiplantae > Streptophyta > Magnoliopsida > Solanales > Solanaceae > Capsicum > Capsicum annuum. Next base: position 1,463 of record NW_025875609.1, read on the forward strand.
TTATCTTTTTCTTGAATTTTTTCTCTTAAATTTATTATTAAATCTATTATGGTATTATATTGTTTATCATCTGAATGTAAAATGTGTTCTCCTTGGCTGAAATTACACCTTAATCATATTATCTCTTAACACTCTGTATTTCTTTTCAGGTTAAAATCTAAGATCTAAAAATTCAAGGCGTCTAAATGTAGCTATTTTGTTATGCTAGATGATAATAACTAATTGTATGTTTACTAACTTTATTAAAATACCCTAATCTATTATTAGAATATGTAATCTC
>NW_025875610.1:0-1166 GCF_002878395.1 Capsicum annuum
TCCATATTCATTTGATTAGCAGGAGAATCTATGCCTACAAAATAACATAAGTAATATATCACAAAGGACCTTGCGTGGGCAAAGGTAAATATATACTTTACTTATTTCATTTACTTTATTCTTACTATAAAAAATTTGCAAGAAAATATTTTGCTAATCTATCGCTAAAACATTATGCATCTAACAAGATATTTTGATAATCCACCAGTAATTCATCATTAAATAAGATTAACAATGAATTATTATTGGTTGGGGACAAAATCTCTCTGTCATCAAATCTTTTTTTTTTTTTTTGTGAATGCAAAAGTAATTTATAAACTCTTATTTATTTACTTGACAGGCCTGCGATTAACCCCCAACTCAATTTTGTCCAAAGCCAAAATTTACCTCTAGAGGTATGTTTGTTGTCCTTCGCATTCCACTTCTTTTATTATGTATATATATGTGTGTTTATTTTAAATACATTTCTTAGTTGGATAAGGATAAATTAATCACTTTTATATGTCTATATTTCATTAGAAAAAAGCTTTAACAAATATATGATTTTTAATTTTTTTTGTATATATAAGAATCTTTGTGATAGAAACTGTAGTGACTATTTTTACTAAGCACTCTCTCTCACACGCACACTCACATACGCACACACGTGTGCGCATACACACACACACACACACTATATATATATATATATATATATATATATATATATATATATATTACAAATTTTATATTTAAATATAAATTTATTTTTTAAAAATTTTAATGTTAAAAATGGGTGTAGGTTTATCCTCCACGTGGCAAAAGGCCAAGACTTCCTTATGGATCATCTTCGCGTGGAGTATGTGTTCAATCTTTAATTATTTTTAAATATTTTTCATTTTACTTATCGATATGTGTTTCATCAAATTTTATTTTGCAAAAAAAAAATAGTATGTAATAAGTTATAATACGACAGTGATATGCCTCAATTTTTTTTAATGGATGAAATAGAAAGAGGTTATTGACAAAGATACAAATCAAGGTATGCAAACAAATGAGGACTCTCCACAGATTCACAGGTAATATTCTTTTAGGAAAATTGATAAATAACAAAAACATTCTTTTTAAATCAAATATTTTTATAAAATAGAAAATAACCTCAAATTAAACTAGATGTTCACATAAAT
>NW_025875611.1:0-3032 GCF_002878395.1 Capsicum annuum
AGCAGCATAGCTTATGAGTCGACACCTCTTTGTTAGGATGTTAAATCTCATGGATTGAAGTTCATTCTGTCCCTAATGTCATTACTCAAAATACCAGCCTCTTTTGTCTACATCAATTCTTGTTTGTAGTCTTGTGTTAGATTTATAAACAGCGTAAATTGTTATAAACTCATCGTGCAGTGCCACATTAGGGGGCATATTAGACCGAGCTATTGAAGCCGAGGACAAAAACCATGGTGATTTCTTGCGGCTGGTAATACTTCCTCTCGAGCTTACTACAATCATTCACTTGTTATGATGTACTCACTCGTAAAAAAAAAAAGACGACAAATCACTCTGCTGACTTTTGAACAGGATCATATTGAGGGTTATCTTGAATTGTCCGCCAAGACAAAGACTTACTTTGCCACAGCTGTTAACTTATGGGATGCAGAGTATTATATTAAGGTTGACGATGATGTTCATGTCAATATAGGTAAAAAAACTTCTTTTCCATACTTTGCACTTAGCCGAAAAATATCACCTTTCAATGTTATATAGAGATTTTAAGACTTGTTAATGCAAATGCAAGCTTAATTTTGTATTTTTCTTGAAGCTACACTAGGGGAAACATTAGCAATGCATCGTAAAAAACCACGTATATATATGGGGTGCATGAAATCTGGTCCTGTCCTTTGGCGAAAGTAAGGACATTCAATTTTTTCTGCAGATTGAATCTTGAAATTTCGTTTTTGAAACATTTTATTGTTTTCGATGCAGGGGGGTAAGATACCATGAACCAGAATATTGGAAATTCGGAGACAAGTATTTTCGTCATGCTACTGGACAAATATATGCCATTTCGAAAGACTTAGCCACTTACATATCAGCAAACCAGTTAAGTATCTTTTTGAGGAGTCCGAGCAACAGTCTTTTTACTTGTTTTTTTCCCACAACTTACCTATGTATAATCTTCTTGATATTTAAAGGCATGTGCTTCATAAGTATACAAATGAAGATGTGTCATTGGGAGCTTGGTTTATTGGTCTTGATGTGCAACATATCGATGATCGCAGATTATGTTGTGGAACCCCACCAGGTAAAGCATACTTTTGTTGTATAACAGTATTATTAGTTACTCGTTGGATTCCATCAGGACATTTTCTACAATGTGATTTATACAAATCACCAAAATTTTCATAGTGATCGTTTAAGCTGTGATATCAGTATTAGCATTCAAGTGTTGGTTATGAAATGCTGGAAGTTTTGACAATGCTTTCATTGACTTTGCCCATTGTAGTAGGTAAATTAAGTTTAGTAACCATACGTGAAATTAACTCGTGCACTATTGATGTCTGTCCATACTAATTAATTCTAGCAAAACATTGTGAAAAAACTAGTTGGTTTCATCTGTATGTTATCAAGTTTGATATGAAAAGTACTTGTTGATGCAGATTGTGAATGGAAGGCACAGGCAGGCAACGTCTGTGTTGCATCGTTCGACTGGACCTGCAGTGGGATTTGCAGGTCCGTGGACAGGATAAAGGAGGTCCATCGCCGTTGTGGCGAGGGAGAGAATGCACTATGGAAAGCTACATTCTGAAAACATTCATTACTAAAGGTAAACAGGTCAATCAATATGTCAAAAAGGCCATATTTTTTGCCCAGGGTACATATATATTAGTCTCATCATATACTACATTTTATACATATTTCGAGCTAAAAGCAATTAATACAGTTGAACTCACATAAGGCGCTCTAAATCGTCCTCTGCATATGTTATACGCGTATGAGAGAGACGAAGATTAATAATCGATGGCCAAGTTTTAGCTATGGAGAAACCATCTCCATTTTTGTAGAGAAAAAATGGCTGCCAATGTTAAGTCATAGTTTACTGGATTGTAAAATCTTAATAGATGCAAAGTCATATTATTTGAGACCATTGTTTTTGTCATAATACCAACTTGTTCTGGCACTTTAATTTGTATATTTGCATAATGTAGTGTCACATTGTATAGCACTCAAATAATACAAGTGGAATGTTTGTTCGCTTTTAATCAGACGTCTCAAATTTGAATCTAAATAACAATACCTCTACTATTAAAGTCATTTTACTCATTTTTAATAAACTTGCTAGAAAAATATTTTTCAAAACTTTTGATTAATCGAATAGGAAAAATATTTCCACTAATCGAATACCAAAACACCCTAAATCCCTCTTTTTTTTCTTTTGGAGATTGACCAGTTTAACCCAAAGAAGAGAGGACTATCAAACACTTGGATTTCCAAGAATATATTTGTTATTAAAAAACACCTTATGATATTTTCTCATGGGTAAAATGAGTTATTCGATATATAATATGTTGGTGAAAAATAACATATACTTAATGAAATAGTTAAATTGCAAGCAAACTATACAACATATAGTTCAAATAGAACAATAACCAACATAAAACCTTCACTCTTATGTTTTCTTGATTCATTGCACCTTTAAATAATAAAAATATCTGGAGATTTTTCCAAAGTCCTATGCATGCATAAAATCATGTTCTAACTTCTACTTGTAACTCTTAGATTATACTAAAAATTAATCTAATTATATCGATATCGAAGAAAAATCGAAATAATTAAACGATTTCAAAAAAAGTAATTTTAATTATACAAAATTGAACAATTGAAAAATTGATATGACAAAATATATATAAAATAATCAACGTAACCAAACCATTGATATTCTTGTAACAAACATGGTACATCAGTTCAGGTGCAAGCAAGCTGCTTCAAACAGTATCTTTATGAGAAGAAAAAAATAGTTGTCCTCCAAGAGAAAAAAGTGAAATTATTCAGTCCAAAAATATGAAAAACTCATGAAAAATCATTATTCAGTCCAAAAGTAGTCAACCCTAATATTTTTAGACAAATATAGAGAACACACAAATGAGAAAATACAAAATAATTCAAGCTACAAAATTAGTACTTCTTCACAACTTGACGTTGATGGACAAACAAAGTACATATATACATATATGGACTTCACAAGATTTAGTAACACG
>NW_025875612.1:0-1249 GCF_002878395.1 Capsicum annuum
ATACCTTCATAAACATCTACATTTTCATCCATATCATTATTTTCTGAACTTGTAATAAAGTATCATAAGTGGTGAATTCAACAAATTCACCTTTACTTATTTAAACTAAAATAAAATCAATTGAAATTAAATATTTTTATGTCTTAAATTATTTATTAAGTAAAAAAGATATACCTGGTACATCATCGTCACTATTGTCAGAGTCAACTTCTACTCATACATAAATAAAAAATGCACGTCAAAATTTTTTAGTGAATAATGATGTATATATGGTTAATTTAAACACCAACCTTATAACAATGGTAATTCATTTAAATCTGGTAAAAGATGAGTTCTCTCCATTGTTGAAGAAGATGCCACATTTTGCATATCAATATCTTATGTTAGATTATGATATTTTGATTTAGCATGAGATGATGAAGAATGATCAATGCTCTTTATGGATGTAATATGAGAAGCATAGGAACTTTGACAATTTGTGAAATTTGTCATAGTTTGCTTTCCTTTCCTTTTTCTTAAATCATTCCCATTGATAGAGGAAGATTTAAAAAGATCTGTAAAATATTAACAAAAAAATATCTTGATCAAAGTTATAAATATATAAAATAATTATATAATGAACAACAACTATTGTTTAGAAATGACATATCTATAATGTAATTATGTTTATGAATGATATAAATATAACGAATAAGATTTGTGAAAAAAATTGATAAAAATATCATATCACTGTTATTAAAGGATGTTTTAAGTCGTTTCTGAATCCGTATGCTTATTCTATTCTTTCTTGCAAGTTTCTTCTTTTTGTCCATATCAATCTAAATGGAATCTGACTATGGTATGAAAAGTTACAGAGAAAATTTAAAATAATATTGTAGTTACTAAATAAATATAACAATAATATGACAAATGACAGATGACACTTGGGTTAATATGGAGAAAGTATATTTTTTACTAATTAGGAGTTGGTAAATTGTTAAAGAAAGAGATGATCAATAGATATGTACTGCTGCAAATATGCCACTTAGAAATGTAAATATTGAAAGTTCAATTTTAAAAGTTTAATATAAAACTGCACTATTTCTGTTGTAATGTAACTGTTTTTTTACTTTGAAAACTGTTATTTCACCACTGTACATTTATGTAATTTATTTGTTTGCTTTTATACAGGATATGCCTAAGTGTTCTTATTTGGTACTATATTTGATCGGTTGATACTTATGGTGAGTAATTTTTTAAGTTTAATCTT
>NW_025875613.1:0-2566 GCF_002878395.1 Capsicum annuum
AAAGGGATTTTTCCCTAGAATCTTTCTTTGATTTTGGTCCTAACCTTATCTGCGAACAGAGGAGGGAGACTACTAATAAAACATTCTTTCCAGAACTCATTGTTACAGTAAGGTCAAATCATGATTTTGACCAAAAAGGTGTCCGTGTACCATCTAAAGTTAGCAATGTCTTTGTAGGTGAGATTGTTAAGGATTTCTAAACTCCATATAGCTAGACATTTTATAGGAGGGTGGCACAGGCGTCTTCTTTCGCGACCTGTTCGAGACTTTCTTGTCTATTTTTACTTTTGACAACGATTGTTTCCACAGCCGTGGTCTCATAGATAAGGCTCTTAATGTCATCTATAAAGAAATTGTCCCACCAGTGTTTTATCATGCCATTGAATCCTGCTACAATCATTGTGGCTGCCTCTTTATCAGAAGCTGCTCTAATCTTATAAGCTGTGATGGCAATGCCCATTTCATGGAGTTTGTTATAGATTTGGTGTTCAGCCAAATCATTAACATTCCATTCAGTTATTCCTCTACCATCATGGTTGGAAGTGGAGAGGTAAGGGTTTTCTTCAAACTAGACGTCTGGAGGAGAGGGTCATTTGTAATAGTTTTTCTTAGTGGAAAAACGTTCATTGGTGAGCTTGGAAAGAGAGTTCTTTTCCTTTTGGTTGCAGGACTCAATTTTATCCTTTTCAAAAATTTTGAATTTGGAGAGCTTCTCATTGATTTTTTCTAAGATTTTCTGAGAAACTTTAAAGTCGTCGCTGAGAGTAGGGAATTTCTCCTTTTGAAATTCAGGGATTTTAAAGATAGGATTAGTAGTTAGACCAGGACCTGGGATACTTTTCTCAGGAGTGGGAGAGCTAAAAGGAATTTTTCTGCTTTTAGCTTCATCAATTTGACGCGAGATAGTATGAAGGACCTGATTCGTATAGTTGTTTTGTTCAACTATCCGGTCTAGGTCTCTGTTAACAGGGGCTGATAGGGGTCTATCGTGCTTCTTCTTGAAGGGAGAAGCATTCAGAATTTCATTGGAATGGGGAATTTTTATTCCTTCAAGGGGAGGAGTAACTGATTCAATTACTTTGTTACTCTGAGTATACCATTTATTTATGATAACTTGAAGGGATTCATTTTGGTTTTCCATTCTTCCAGTCAATTCAAACCACCTAAAGAATTCGATGCCGGATCGAAGTCTTTTCAAATTAGCTATCCATAGTTTTCCAAACTTTTTTTGCTGTTCTTTAGAATAGGTACTGGTGTACCATTTTCTTTTTATTGCATCTTTTGGAAGGTACTGGAGGACCTCGCGAGCTTTGAGGTCTGGGATGTACTTATCTTGGGATTTGATGACCTCTAATCATGGGTCAATTCTAATTTTCTGATGAGGTATGAGAGGGGAAGGTTCCATGTCCGAGGATGTAGGGCTACCTGGATCATAGAGATTTTCGGGTTCTAGGGATTCCTGAACCCTAGTATGTTGCTGGTAATATACTTTGGGAACAGGACCAGATAATTCAACTCCTCTAACCTTTCCCTTGTCATTATCGTTTTCTTCACTTCCCTCTGGGTTTTTTGAGGTAGAAGGTCTATGTGAGACAGATCTCCGAAATGAAGAATTTCTAGAGGTTTCAAAACCTAGGAATTTTAAATCAATAGATCCGTCAGGGTGCTGGATAACTCTTTCGATCTGTGATTTCTCCGGGTAGGTAGGGAGAGGCTGAGTGATAGCATCAAAGTGCCAATCATTGTTATGAATGATATTTTTCCAGCCTAGGGCTTTGGGAACAAAGATATTACTTCTGTGTTTGTTTGCCTCCATGAGTGTTGTAACACCCCTAGGGCTCGTGATTCTAGCTTTGGGAGCTAGGATTGTACCCATAAGCCGATAATATACTCTGTATTTTATTGCTATTTCTCTAGTATTATCCTTACTATTCATGTTTTTTGTTTTAACATTAAGTGTTAAAACATCCATGATGTTAGGATCATTAATATCCACTGAGAAATTTGGGTAGCAATTAAAGTATACCGGGCCGTCGGCGAGGTTACTTTGAATTACTCCTAAGAGAGAATCGTCGAAATTCAATAGACGGGCATTTCTTAGAATAGCACAGACAGGGATATCAAGACCTTGTCTAAAGAGTGGCTTAATAGCCACCTGAACAAGTCCAACATGAAGATAATTAAACTGATGTTTAAATCTATTTATGTCATGCTCATTTAATAATTGAATAATTTATAAAGAATTATTAATGGCGACAGTAGACTCGGAGGTCTGATATTATGCTTTTTTAAAAAACTAAATTTACCAATTTGATAAATTGTTTTAAAAGGTTCTTTTGCAATACTCCAGTTTTGAAGATCATTTTCAATATTAGCAATCTGAGTTACTTGAGAAGATAAATTAATAGTATTTTTAATATGATTGTTGGAATCCATAAGAGTAAAATACTGTCTAGAGACTAACTAGGAAACCTAATTTATCACATAAGATAACACAAAACAATAATCATTGATGATTCAACCTATAAAAAATTATATCAGTACATCTACGTCCTATGGGATCTAA
>NW_025875614.1:0-1525 GCF_002878395.1 Capsicum annuum
ATGTAGTCTCACCTTCTTGGCTTGTTGATGACATTATGACCTTTGTGTTTTCCTTATCTCTTTATATTTTTCACAGCCAATTCCATTGTAACCTTTTTAAAAATATTTTCATGATTACAACAAACGATCCTTGGTTGTATATTAAGAGTATGCAATCTTGGCATGATTCTATTATTATTTGTGCTAACCTTGACCCTCATGTCATGAGGATGTTGTTTGTATTTTTCCTTCCTTTGATTTTTCAAGGTTTTGATTCAAGGTCGAATCCTTTTCAAGAAGGGGGGATGATACAAGGAAAATTGCCTCCAAACCTTTGGATGGGATACTTATGATGCTTGGGGTGCTTGGTGACTCCTTAGTTCAATTAAAAGATGCCACATGGATGAAGCTTAACATTAAGGAGTTTCAAAGGACTTTAACGAGCTTAAATTAGAAAATAAAGCATATAAACATAAACTATGGGCACATCACCTGCAATTAGAAAATGTCCCAAACAGTAGCCCACATAATCTCCGCTAACAGTTCTACTATATACACATATAACAAATACTAATGCAAGAAAGAAACACAGATATACACGTATACGAGGTACACATAGGGGAAAGGAAATAAGTGGACAGATATCATATCAACAATAGAAACACAACACGAAATAAGCACAATATCTATGGAACACAATGAAGATGATGACGGTGATGATTGATGATGTACTAGGTCGTCGCATAACCTCCGTATACACCTACTGAGTTATGCTCCTATGGTAGGACTCATGGGGGTTCATTAGTAGACAACCAATATCAAATTCCAATTTCCATAACTCCTCTCCGACACATACATTGATAGAGGGTTCTTAAAGATGTCACATCTTCAGTCAGAAAAAACCAGTGTTTCAAGTATTTCTAGTATTTCCATGGTGGTACCAATGTTTCATGAATGAATATAATATGAGGATGTGATTCTGACAAATAACCAAAAATGAGAATATTCAATATCCAACTAATATGCCAACGACATGAGCAAAAAATACATTCAAATCAACCAACAGTCCATGATCCAATATAATCCAGAAATCATCAAGTGAAATATGCTAGTAAAAGTCATTGATACCATGTAAATCTCAAAATCTAGGCTTATCACACCAAAAAGAGTACAACCAAACATACATATATCAATACTAGGACAACAACATCATACCAGACCCCACAGGGTTACACATAGAAAATAAGGTCTCAAAACTACCAAATCTTATCCATTTAGACCCCACATGGGCACATAAATCACCTAAACACATTTTCCATGATACAACCCCATACTCATATCATGCTTTACATTATTATTAACTACCCAACTCAGTCTGAAGAAAGTTAAGTTATAACTTACCTCAAATGTAGAAAACCGGTCCAAAAAGCCTTTAATCCAAAGTTTTCCCCTCATAAATGGACCCAAAATCAACCAAAACATACAAATATAGAATCTACGCATTAAAATAAAGTCAATGATATCCATATTCTCCACTTTTGAATTG
>NW_025875615.1:0-1654 GCF_002878395.1 Capsicum annuum
TGCTTACTTAGTCCAACTGTTACCTACACCGTCTCACCAACCTATTTAATTAAGTGGCTTGGGTTGGAAGTATAAAATGGTTTATAGATGAGAACAGTAGGAAAAAAACAAACAGAAATAGTCTCTTATATTGGAGGTGTAGTTTTTGTTAATTCTGGTATATTTTTGGAGTTTTTATACGACTTTTTTTGAGCTACAATATTTGCTATATTTTAATTTATTTTTGGTGTTATGGTTTTCAAGATTTGATGGGACTTACTGGTATTTTTGGTCAAGTTTTATTTTGTTCTTTTTCTTTCACAACTCCTAGACAATCTTCCAATACTTCGTATAGAATCTAAATACAAGGGACTAATTTTATCTTCTTTTTTTTTAATGTATTACTCTTCTAAATAGGTAGATAGAAGTTGGTGAAATCCATGGGCGGATTCAGGATTTGAAGGTACATAAGTTTCACATCAAAGCTAAAGTTCCTAACAATTATTTATGTCAATGGGTGTTTATCAATACATTTTAATCAATTTTGATATATTTTTATATAAATATGTAAGAAAAAAATTAAAAAAATTTACCGAAATGAATGGGTGTTCAAGTACCCAACACGGACCACGTGGGTCCGCCCCTGGTGAAATCTAATCTTTGCATGATATCTTTAATTAGACAAGTCTTTGGAGTGTGAGCGTTTACAGACTAATTGCAAAAAATAAGTGAATCAATAAACCAATGGGTTTGAATACTTTAGGCCTAGTTGTTTCTAACATAAGAAATTCAAACGTTGCACCTTCTCAGCAATTGCGCAGAATTTTACATTACAAACGTTGCACCTTCTCAGCAATTGCGCAGAATTTTACATTACTATACTTTCCAATGGGGCAAATTTAGGATTTGAATTATATAAATTATATTTTTTAAGATTTTTAGTATTGAACTTATTTTACTGCTATCAGTTTTAAGTGGGGATCTATCGGAAATAGCCTCTCTACCTTGAGGTAGTGGTATGATCTGCGTACACTCTACCCTTTTCAGACCATATTCTGTGAGAATACACTGAGTAAGTTGTTATTGTTGTAGTATCAAACTTATTTTATATTTATATTATGCGTTCATATAATATTTATCACAATTTCAATATTATAGGATAAATAGGATAAATATCTTTGGCAAAAGTCATCGAAAAGCTCAAAGTGTGTTGCACACACGCGATGAGGTGACAAAACGAGCTAATTGGAAACTGACACATGGCACTGTGGGTCCAATAATTATTAAAAAATAATTATAATTTTTTTAAAAAAATATATATAAAAATGACATTGAGGAAATTATTAAAAAATAATTCTAAAATTATTTAAAAAATATAAATAAAAAACTGATTATTTTAAAAAAATTATTTAAAAAAATTAAAAATGAAATAAATTACAAAAAATTTATTTTATTAAAAAAATTAATTATTAAAAAAATTTATAAATTTTTTTAAAAAATGAAAATAAAAATGGCATTGAGGATATAAATTATGAAAAAATAATTATAAATTATTTTAAAAATAAAAATAAAAAAACTGATTATTTAAAAAAAATATAAATTTTTTAAAAAAGTGAAATAAATTATTTAAAAAACAAAAACTTAATTATTAAAAAAATTATAAAAATTTTTAAAA
>NW_025875616.1:0-2162 GCF_002878395.1 Capsicum annuum
AATAATAATGGCTTTTATTGAGTCTCAAACCGCTATGAAAAGGTGAGAAGTAATTAATGTAAAATAAAAAGTCACGACTTTTCATAGAAAATAAAATGCCACCATTTTGAATGTAATTAATACAATAGGGATGAATAGTCCTGCCTTTTGGCCTGATACATCTAGATTCAATCCTCTATAAATAGGTCCCTCTTTAATCTTCATTCAACTCTATTTATTTCTTGCATTTTTTCCTTTCGTTTAACATCTTCAACCGCTTCTCTTCAAAGAACATATTCCTTTCTCGTTGAGGTAAGTTTTTTTCTAGTGTAAATTTACAATTTGGTCGTATACGTTGTATTACATTTTTGAATTTTTTCTTTACATGGGTCAATTTATGCATGTTCTAGATATGACTGGTCCTTTTTCGGACATTGCTATTCTACGCGACACAATACGGGAACTTCAAAGGCAGGTTAATGACCTGCAGAGCAAGTTGGTCGCTGTGAGAGTGACGATGTTCAGAGAGATGCAGAGGCTGATGAGAGCTCTGCTGCTGCGAGTTGATTGGCCAGCTGTTATTAATGATGATGATGATAATTAGAATGTATTTTTTATTTTAGCATATGTATTTTAATTTTTCTATATCAGATCTATACCTAATATATTTTATTTTTCATTCAATGAAAAATTTACTTTTAGTCAGACTTTGGCATTTTAATTCTTATTCAATTTTCATTCTGTCTATTTCTTCTAATCTAATACATGTTAACATGTCGATGGTTGGAGACAATGTTGAATCCAGTAGCACTAGCAATTTTGGCTTTTGAGTTCTTTCAACAGATGGACTATGTGTTGGAACCGATTGTTCATCTGTTGGGTTTCTATCAACAAATTATCCATCTATTTTGACAGATTTGTCATCTGTTAGAGGAAAGCATTCCAGTTGTTTGTGCAACTGTTGAGAATAATTGTGGTCTGTTGTATTATTTAGTTCATGTTTTGCCTCTTTTTATTGATGCACAAGTTATTTAAAAAAATATTTTATATATAATAAATGATAACATTAGGTTCATAACAATGAGTTAAATATATAAAAGTCCACAACAAACAAACAAACAACAACTGCAATTACAACGATCATGGTGGATTATGATTTGGGCATGTAGTTCTTTTGTGGCCAATGCACTTACATATGGAGCACTTGTTTCTTCTTGATGAACATGATTCTCCAACTACACGCCTCCTTTTATATGGCTTTCTTCCTAATTTGATAGTGGTCGAATCAATATATGGTGGAGGTATTAATCTCTCCATAAGCTCTACTGGAACAACCCAAGATTCTTCGGGAGGCACCGAAGTAATATTCCTACTATATGACATTTCATATTTTTCCATCAAATAATATTGAGAGGAGTTCTCGTAAACTTCAGGTCCATATTTATGATCGTATTGAGCTCGAAGGGCTGCCATAGCATGTGGACAAGGTATTTTGTCCAAGTTAAAAACTCTACATGTACAAGATCATGTTTGAATATCGACCGTGGCAACATCACCATGACCAATGATACGGAATTTGTAAACTGTTATTTTATGAGAGAATAACCTATTCCCTAAACTGATGTTCGTTGATATTTTCTTTTCGATTTTGAGAACAAATCGGGTTCTTTTTTTTGGGCACGTGAACTGCACATGCCTTTCGTTAAAAAAATCGCTATCTTCTCACTTATTTTTTCAAACATAGCCTTGATGGGAAATTCTCTTTCATCACCAAACAATGAATTCACTGATTCAGCTATGTTTGATGTCATAATATTGTACCTATAGAAAAGAATCACTTAGTACGACATCGTACTAAACTTGTAAATCAAACAAGAGATTAAATTCATAAGAATGTACCTATTTGATGGACAGAATGCCCGGCTCCATCTCTCGAAATTGATACATGCGAGAAATTCTGCTACCTTGGGATTCACATCTACTATTTGATTGAAATGGTCTAAAAACTCCTCTCTACTATATGCTTTAGCTACTCTATAAAAAGGGGTGACGACCCTTTCATTGTGATAGTTGTTTCGAATGTTCTCTCGAAGATGCCTGATGCAACAACCAAAGTAAGCTGAAGTGAAAAAAAGTGAACCCATATTTGGAATACTTGGATGCCTATCCGATACAAAATACAA
>NW_025875617.1:0-2209 GCF_002878395.1 Capsicum annuum
TCAATATGTAACGTTTTCTAAATAGTATTCTAATTGCTCACTAGTGTAGTTGCTTAAACCGATATTCTAAATGATTAGTTCAATCAAAATATGAGGTAATGGGCTATAAGGTGGAGTAGGGTGTAGTGCAAAGACAGACGTTTAGAAGTATCTCTTTTCTGTCTGTTGAATGCTTCTAGACATGGAGGGATGGCCAAGGTAGTTAAACTACATATTGGGTTTTATTAGTAATACATATGTTAGTAAGATTTTAGCACGAGAAAGAGTAGGAGTGGGGTGTGAGGTGTGTGTGTGGGGGAGGTACATCCATATGTCTTCTATTTCTACATGGTTTTGTTTGTTATGTGGAACCGTAAATCAATATTATTCTATGAGATTTTCTAGGTACGATGTTGGGAAGTGATGGGAAGTGGAACCAACATTGGAACTGTACCCAAGGCCGCCATATCACATGAACAGCCGGTAATATATGGGCATTTTCTTTGTAAATTTACTCTTCTTGCTGTGAGTTGGATTTATTAGCTATATACAATCTTTTTCTGGCAGGTTTTATGCTCAGCTTGGAAGGATGATGGGACAACTGTCTTCTCTGGAGGTTGTGACAAGCAAGTTAAAATGTGGCCTCTATCTGGTAGTCAACCCGTAACAATAGCCATGCATGACGCTCCTGTCAGGGAATTGGCTTGGATCCCAGAGATGAATCTCTTGGTCACAGGAAGCTGGGATAAGACTCTGAGGTAACTGGACTTTGAAGTTGAGCATATTGCATTTCTCAAAAATATCCATCTTAGGGCCATTTTGTTTTATTAAAATTTAAGAGAGTTGAATCGTAATACACATTTGAGTGTTAAGATGTTGTCTTATGTAGGACACTGAATGATTAAAAGTGCTTGTTTTTTCAGCATCTGTATGTGTAAATTTATATATTATATAAATATAATAATATACAATTCAAATAAAAAAGTAAATAAATACTATATCAGCAAATATCAAGGAAAATATTAACCTTACAATAAGAAAAAGTTACCATTTGAGATAAATTGTTATATTTAAAGATGTAAATGATATACTATCGCCACTTGAGAACTGCAGTAACCCACATTTGATTTGAGAACATGAACTGTATAAAATCATGAACAGATGAATTTCACTGCTTGAGAAATACAGTATATGTAAAGTACTGATGAATTTAGGCGATCAATGTTGCTCAGTTAATGGTCAATTAACAAAAGTCACATATTACACTGTTAACTGGGACTTAGGAGGGAAGCTTATGCAGCTAAGAACCTGTTTGTATGGGCTTATGGCTTATAAGCTAGGATTTCTAACTTATTTTGTTATTTTGGCTTAAGAACAAGTGTGTCAAAGCACTTTAAGTTTTACCCTAACACTATAAAAGTGCTTAAAAATTATTTTGACTTAAAAGCACCTAAAATAAGTCAATCCAAACAGGCTCTAAACCAATTATCCTGATCATATTCACTCCTTACTTACCAGAAAACCTAAGACTTCAGAACAAACCCAAAATACTCACAGTTACAATTGCAACGTAGTTGAAACTCGCAAGATATGAGGTGAAGGAAATAACAAACAGTTCTGGAACAGTAGATTGGAGAATTGCTTAGCTGCCACCACCAGCACCAAAGAAACATCTCAACGAATGCTCAAAGCAAAACTTTTGTCAAACTATTCTCTCGTTGTATTGAAATTAACCCACCCCATCCAACAAACCCACTATTTTCTTTGAAAATTAAACAGTTTAAGCAAACCATCCAAAACCCACTAAACCGTTGATGAACACCTGCACTAATAAGACGAAGAGCTCAAAGTCAGGGAAGGCAGTATAAGAGGCTAAGGTGTTTTTGCCGACATCTCATTCCGTTGTAGCCTCTAATCTTCTCAAATCATATTTCAAAAAGGTGTCTTGTTAAAACCTTATCTCAAAAGTGAAACTACCATTAAAAGACAGAATCGAGACTGGAGAATCCCAAATACCCAGCCAGGATTTGATATCATGCCAGTTTAAGAGGAAAAGATTGGGTTGGCTGGTTGATAGCTGGAACAGAGAGATGGTGATACGTGAGTTTTGCCAAAAGAACAAAAAAATGAGTGCGACTTTGAAACACATGTATTTTTAATGTCTGAATGATGTTAAAACTTTGGTTCATATCTGATGTATTGAGGTCTATTAAGATGTTCTAAGAATATT
>NW_025875618.1:0-1007 GCF_002878395.1 Capsicum annuum
TCTCTATCCTTCTTCGCTCCAACATTCGGCTTCAATTTTCTATTGATTTCAGATGGTAATGTATCCTTCTCTAGAAGAAACTCCGAGTTCTTGTAATACGGATTCGCCTTTGACATCGTCTTCTCCCTCTCCACATATTCACCAACTACATTGTTATTGTTTACAACAGCAGAAAAGCTGGTGGTTTATATGACCTTGAATGAAATGGTCTTGGTCGACTATATTTCACTCACACTATAAACCTATTTTTGATCACATTATCCCCACCTAAATATTCTTGACGAATACGCGAGATTATTCCACCATCAGGAACACCAAGAAAAATCCTACGCCTGTCATTATGACCACTATTAATTGGATTCAACTGCACCTGCTCCTGCGCCATATCTTTAATCCTTTTCAACAACTCCTAACCTGAGAAAGCTCTCCTTCTAACGTCCTTCTAATCTCTCTAATCTTCTCAAAATCCAAATTTCCTCCTCTTAAACTAATCCTAACCCTATCATCTACTCTAGTAATCAATGGTCTAACAAACTCATTATCCACCTCCGTCCCACCACCATCGCCTCCTTCATTTCCAACGTTCGTCGCACCACTATTGCGGCCCTCATTTCAAAAATCAGTTCCACCACCATCACCACATTCATTTTCAACAACCGTCCTACCAATATCTCGGCCATTATTTCCAAAATTTGTCCCATCACCATCACGGCCATGATTTCTAAAATCTATCCCACCCCACCATGGTGGTGTGACAGATGTTGGAAATAAGGGCCGAGATGGTGGTGGGACAGTGGTTGAAAATGAAGGTGTGAGAAAAATTTTTTAAATGAGGGCCGCAATAGTGGTGGAACGGATGTTGGAAATGAAGAAGGCGGTGGTGGTGGGTCGGAGGTAGATAATGAGATTGTTAGACCATTGATTACTAGAGTAGATGACACGGTTAGGGTTAGTTTAAGTGGAGGGAATTTTAATATTGAGAGGATTAGAGTTACTAGAAGGACGTT
>NW_025875619.1:0-1466 GCF_002878395.1 Capsicum annuum
GAAAATGGGAATTTACTTTATGTTCGGGACCCTCTTGGAAAATGGGACATTATTTTCAACAAAAATGAATGAATGAAATCTTTCTTTATCATAATCTTTGTTTGGGATAATTTTTGTTTTAGTTTTGATTTTGGTTTCAGGAGCCTGCCTGAAGAATAGGATGATGAAATTGAAAGTTAGGAACCCTCCTGAAGAACAGGGTGATGGAAATGGAAAGTCAGGAGCCCGCCTGAAGAATGGGGTGATGAAATTGAAAGTCAAGTAACAAGGTTAAGAGATTAAAAGTCAAGAAATAAGGTCAAGAAGTTGAAAGTAAAACAACAAGGTGAAGAAGTTGAAATTCAAGCAACACGACAAAGAAATTACAAGTCAGGAGCCTGCCTGAAGAATAGGATGATGAAACTCAAGTCAAAAGTCCAAAAGAAGCTGCATAGATAGGATTTTTGTAATTTCATTTATGTTTTAACTTGTAATTTTCATTTTGACGTAATGACAGAGCCGCGGATCGAAACCTCGATGAAACCTCACTCGACTCTCCAACTCGATATTGTCCCTTTCTTTCAAATCTTTTGAGATACCGGTCATTTGATTCCTCCATAATTTGGGTAGGTAGGATGTCCTAAATCAAGACTCGGTTGTCCTTCTTCTTTCTGTTTCTTCCTTTGAATAATGGTTGGGACAAAATTATGTCTTATTTTCTACTTTTTTTTCTGAAAACACTTCATGTTTACATTCAAAGGGGGCATGATGTAGACACCTAATTTCGTCCCTCATCGATAACATTTTTTACCCAATTTTACCTTATCCTACCGTGTACCCTCATCCATGTTATTATACCCTCACAAAAGACAAAAATAACAACTTTAAACAAACCCCTAACCAACTTTACACCTTATCCTAACAACCTACCCTACCCCATACCCCTACCTTCACCTATCCTGCCCTCCACGTGACCCCCCACCCCTCTTTTTTTTTTCTTATCCACAAAGAAAAAAATATGGACTAAAAACAAAAATAAGAGGAACCTTCCAGGAAGGGTAGTCCTCATTCTTTTTCCATTATATATAACAAAGGGGCCCACGTGAATGGGGAGAGAGGGAAAAGTTTCCCTTTTTCTTTATATACCTACACTAATACATACAGAGGGGAACTTTTGGGAAAGAAGAAAAAGGAAACAGTGAAGGGGTCTTCTTCCTGGAAAACATATACATACACAAACGCCATTAACTCCCTTATAACTCTCTCTCAATATCGACACACACAGTCTCACCCAAAATCACACACATACACAGAAGGAGCAAAATGACGTGAGAGACTCCGAGAGAGAAGAAATCATTCGAAGATCGAGTTATCCCAGCCACACTTTATCGAAAATAACTTCACCAGCTCTGGTTTAACTTTAAAACCTGTTGGAAACCCAATTTAAACCATATCCCCAGCTGAGAACCAAGATCGAACAATGAAAT
>NW_025875620.1:0-3554 GCF_002878395.1 Capsicum annuum
TCACCCTCTATCTCAATCATGTTGACTGTAGATCCCCCATGGTTGGGCAGTGGATTTCTGCTAATATTTAGAGTAGGTGCCTAGAGCGTGATGACCTTTTGATCAATTAAATCCTGGATCTTTTGTTTCAAGTGGACACAATCCTCTGTACTGTACCCTGCTGCCCCCGAATAATAGGCACAATGTTTACTTGCATTAAAAAATTGAGAGTTGGGATTGACACTCTTTGACTGTATTGGTTATAAATGACCAGCATTCGCCAATCTTTCAAATAATTGGGTACGACTTTTAGCTAATAGGGTGAAGTTACGAGGAGGTTTTTTTTCGTAGTTCGAACGTTAGGGGTTATACTAGCTTAGGTTTGTAGGAGGGGGTACTTGGTGATAAAGAGAAGTGGTTTGGAAATAAGACTGATAATTTAGAGGTAGAACTGGGTATTGGGGAAAGATGTTTGGCTGTGGATCTTGGTATGAGGATTGGATGTTTGGGAGTGGAGTTTGGTATTGGGGGTAGGCGTAAAACACGCACGGAAGGTTTGGTGACGGTGGGGAAGATAAAATATTTCTAGAGTTGAACCCCTGTTTTGATTTTGTAACAGAATTAGCAGAAACTATACCTACCTTTTCCTTCTTCTTCTTATAAAACATGGCAGTTCCAGATGATGTCAGGGTTTTGGCAATTTTCCCTGTCCAAATACCTTCTTCCAATGATTATCCTATTTTTACCAAATCCACAAAGATTGCTCTGACAGCGGACACCATACTGGTATAATATTCTCCTTCTTAAGCGCGAGAGAACGCGAATACTATTTCCTCCTCGGACATGGGGGGTTGCACTTTGGCAGCTTCTTTTCTCCAATGAAAAGCATAGTCTCAAAAACTCTCAACGCTCTTTTGTTTGATCCGATCTAGTAAATACCAGTCAGGGACTATTTCGATGTTGAATGCGAACCAGTCAAGGAAACCCTTGGCCAATGCTTTTCAACCAGTCAACTTTTTTGGCTTCTGAGACATGAACCACTCCAAGGCTTCACCATTCAAACTTCGACTGAATAGGCACATCAATAGCGCCTTATTTTTTCCTATCCCTACCAGTTGCTCACAGTACCTTTTTAGATGGGCCATTGGATTTCCGGTACCATCAAACATCTCAAACTTAGGGACTTTGAACCCTTCTGGTAGATCTACTCCTGGGTGACCACATAAATCGTCATACCCTAAACCGTCGTGGTCCTTGGCTCCATGAGACTCTTTGATCCTCATGATCTCTTCCTTCATATCTAGTAAATTCCTTTCATGTTGGGCTCTCCATTCTTTCTTCTTCTCCTTGTAATGGCCCATCTCGGGGTTAGGAAGCGGTTCATAGATATCAGGGGATATGATGGCTTGAGGGGGATTTGGAAGGAAGGCCTGATTTTGTGGAAGGAAGAAACTTGGTTGGTAAGTGGGGAGGATGTTCTGGAAAGTTGAAAAGGTTCTGTGGACTTTGTAAGTAGTTTGGTAGAGAAGGATTTTGCGGATTTGGAAATGAATTTGGTAGATTCAAAGGTAGGTTTGACGTATTTTGTTGATTTGAGAATGTATTTTGAGGATTTGGGAATGTATTCGGAGATGGATTTTGTGGGGTTAGGATGGATTTTACAGATGGTAGGTGTCTGGGTTATTTTCATGATTGGTATTTTGGACAAATAGAGGAGCAGAGATAGACGATACGTTATTCAACTGATCCCCGAGAATAGGGGTGCTGAGGGGAGGAGTTTGGAGTGGAGTCCCGTGTCCTCCCGAAGCGGGAGCGTTGACGATGATGGCCAAGTTAGCCAAATATCGAGTGCGATTTATTTCCTCCTGAAGCATTTCTAACTTTCTTGCAAGTTTCGCAATCATCTCATTCTGTTTTGCTATCACATTATCCCGGATAGTTAGTGAACTTTCTTCGTCATTTCCTGTCATTTCTGGATGATGGTCAGAGGATGGGATTTTGTGTGCTTTCATTGGGTGAAGTAGGGATGTTCTGCCAGCTTATATCAACACAGAGTAATTTTTATTATCTGTAAAGTAAAACAACTCAAAGGCAGATGTGTTAGTTTCCGTATATGATAAATAATGGAAAATATTTGACATAAAATAACCACATAGAGTTGTTTGAGTCATAGCCAAGTTCGTCCATAGAACATAGTGGATAAACTTGCCTTTGATTCAAACATACACATATAAGCACATGAAACAGTTATATCACACAAAAACGTTATAATAACGCGTATCCTAGCTGGGGTGACCTTTTTGAGCCAAGGGTTCAGGCCTAACGATTTTTGAAGAAAATATATGATTCCTCGAAGTCAATCCATTAACCTCCAACTTATATAGACACGAAAAGGGCATAAATTCTTACAAATGATAACAAAATAGGGATACAATCTTTAGGTAAAGAGAAATAACATGAAAGAAGACACATTTCCACACAGGGGATAGAAAATACTAATTCCCGAGTACTTCTTCTATCAACCTTCGCCTTCTTAACTTCGTCCACTTCTTTTATTGGTGACATCCATTGACGTTCAAACTGTGCCTTAGATGCAACCTCTCAAATCGATCAATTTCTTGCTTATCTTGCTTCAATTCTTCTTACAAAAGTAATCAAATCAAGCTTTTTCCCGACCCCCAAAGGATAATAGATTGAATTAGACAGGCATACATTTTATTCAACACATAAATATGGTTCATCTATAATTGACTCGGGGTCAATTGACGCAGGGCAGGTTTTCTAATGGGCCCAGTACCCCGCTCGGGTATTGGGTTGTCCTAGGCTCATGCCTGAAATAGGGTTTTGGTTTCGCTCTACCCTAGGTATCTAGAGTGGGTTTAAACACTGGTTCTCAAGAGGAAAACTTGAGTTTGAAAATACAAAGAACCATCAGACGACTCACATGCTAATAAATTATTTGTATTTCCAACACATTTTTGGAATTGATCAATAGGGGCCGGGATACCTACGAAACCGCAAAATAGTTTAAATAATGTAGGAATATGCCATGAGATGAGATATTTAAATTTTACAGAATTGAAACACATAAACACATAAACAGTTAATCAAAAGACGAAATCAAACATTTGATTAGAACCTAGTTAAAAATCCCCAGCAGATTCGCCATTTCTATTTTGCGAAGAAATTTTGACTTTTGAAAGAGAGTCGCCACTTGATTTTGAAAAGGAATTAAAAACCTTTATAAAAGTTACTTCAAATGATTCAAAAAAGGAAAATCGTTTTAAGTTAGAGATTCTAGATAAGCGGTTCCTATAAACGTTTTAGGAAGGTGTTAGGCACCTAAAACGTCTGCTAACTTGCGGTTATCCGAACTGTTTGAAAATCATCTTTTGATTAACTTCGAAAAGATTAATTTGTTGAAATAGTGATTTTATTTTTTTTTTCAAAAAAAAGACTTTTGTAAAATAGATTTAGGCGACTTAGTAGGGATTTTAACTAAGTCTAAACAAAACTAATAAACAAATAAACACATAAAAGGGGAAGGGAGGAGAAAGTAAAGGATTTAGGCCATT
>NW_025875621.1:0-1110 GCF_002878395.1 Capsicum annuum
TATATTTAAGGAAGGGATATTGTTATTTAAGTTTAACTATATTTACGAAAGAAATATTGCATTTTAATTATATTAAATCTATATTTTCCTTTTTTGTAATGATTTTGATATGTTTTTTTTTAAATGAAAAATATATAAAATGTTTTTTTTTTTATTTTTTTTAAATGAATGTTGCTATTTGTGGCCATATTTTAATTTATTTTTTGTATCTGTAAAAAAAAATAAGGCCATCTTGTGTGATAAGAAAATACCAGTGAAATTTAAAGATAAGTTTTATAGAGTGATGGTTAGACCAACGTTGTAATGGACGGAGTGTTGATCAATCAAAAACTCCCATGTTCAGAAGATGTTTGTCGTAGAAATGAGAATATTGAGATAGATTTGTGGACATACTGGGTGTGATAGAATCAAGAATGAGGACATTTGAGATAAGGTGGGAATGGCCTCCGTGGTGGATAAGATGAGAAAGCGAGATTGAGATAGCTTGGACATGTAATGAGGTGAAGTTTAGACACTCGGGTGAGGAGGTGTGCAAGCTTGGATATAATGAGTACGAAGAGGAGTAGAGGTAGGCCGAAGAAGTATTGGAGAGAGGTAATAAGATAAGACATCACACATATTCAGGTCACCGGGGACATGATCTTAGCTAGGGGGATGTGGAGGACGTGCATTAAAATAGAAGGTTAGTCGGGTAGGAGTGATGTCTTGAACTAGTCATAGTATGATAGCGTAGGATTTAGCCATAGATATATGTTTTTGTTGTTTATTGTGTTTTAATTATCACACTATTTTGTGACTGAAATTGTTTTTATCGTAGTTTCTGCACTGTCCCGTGTTATCATATTATCTTTAATGTATTTCTCTTTATTGTATCTGAATTTGCTATACTTAAGTCGAAGGCCTTTCGAAAACAACTTTTCCACCTTCCCGAGATAATGATAAGGTTCACGTATACTTTATCCTCCCCAGGCCTCAATTGTGAGATTTACTAGGTATGTCATTGTAGTCGCTTGAATAAAATGACAAGAAAAAATTCATGTGAGAGAAGAATTTTGACCCTTTTCATATAAGAAAGGGAAACGTCTTATCTTATATTACAATGAAATATGT
>NW_025875622.1:0-1660 GCF_002878395.1 Capsicum annuum
CCTAAAACATTAATAGCAACCGCTTATCTAGAATCTCTAACTTAAAACAATTTTCCTATTTTGAATCGTTTGAAGTAACTTTTATAAAGGTTTCTTAATTTCTTTTCAAAATTAAGTGGCGACTCTTTCAAAAGTCAAAATTTCTCCGCAAAACAGGAATGGCGACTCTGTTGTGGATCTTTAACTAGGTTCTAACCAAATGATTGATTTCGTATTTTGATTAACTGTTTATGTGTTCTGATTATGTAAGTTTAATTATCGCATCTCATGGCATATTCCTGCATCTTATAAACTGTTTTGGGGTTTCTTGGATGTCCCGGCCCCTGTTGTTCAATTCTAAAATGTGTTGGAAATACGAACAACTTATCAGCACGTGAGTCATCTGACACTGTTCATATTTTCAAACTCAAGTTGTCCGCTTGAGAACCAATGTTCAAACCCACTCTAGACACCTAGGATAGAATGAAACCAAAACCTTATTTTAGGCATGAGCCTAGGACGACCCAATACCCGAGCGGGGTATTAGGCCCCTTAGAATACCTACCCTACGTCTATTGACCCCGAGTCAATTATAGACGAACCATATTTATGTGTTGAATAAAATACATGCCTGTCTAATTCAATCCATTATCCTTTGGGGGTCGGGAAAAAGCTTGATTTTCTTACTTCCGTAAGAAGAATTGAAGCAAGTTAAGCAAGAAATTGATCGATTTGGGAGGTTGCATCTAAGGCACAATTTGAGCGCTGACAGATGTCACCAATATGAGAAGTGGACAAAGCTAAGAAGGCAAAGGCAGATGAAGGAGCCTCCAGTAGCTAGTTTTTCTATTCTCCCCTGCGCGGGAACTTATCCTTTTTTATGTTATTTCCATTTTTCCCCAAAGATGGTATCCCTCTTTTGTTATCGTTTGTACACATTTATGCCCGTTTCGTATCTATATAAGTTGGGGTATAATGGATTGACTTTAGGGAATCATATACTTTCTTCAAAAATCGTTAGGCCTGAACCTTTTGCTCAAAAAGGGTCACCCCAGTTAGGATACGCATTATTATAATGTTTTGTGTGCTTGTGGTGTTTGTTTGGATCAAAGGTAAGTTTACCTGCTATGCTCCCATGGATGAATTTGTCTAGGACTCAAACAATTCTATATGGTTATTTTCTGTCAAATATTTTGCATTACTTATCACATACAGAAACTAACACATCTACCTTTGAGTTGTTTTACTTTACGGATAATAGAAATTACTCCATGTTGATATAAGCTGGCAGAACATCCCCACTTCACCCGATCAAAAGCACACAAAATCCCATACTCTGACCATCATTCAAAAATGATGGGAAATGACGAAGAAAGTGCACTGACTATCCGAGATAATGTGATAGCGGAACAGAATGAGATGATTGCGGAACTTGCAAGAAAGTTAGAAATGCTTCAGGAAGATATAAATTGCACTCGGGATTTGGCTAACTTGGCCATCACCGTCAATGCTACCGCTCCGGGAGGACATGGGACTCCACTCCAAATTCCTCCCCTCAGCATAACTATTCTCAGGGATCAGCCGAATAACGTATCATCCGGCTCCGCTCCTCCATTTGCCCAAAATACTAATCGTGAAAATAATCCAAACGTCTACCATCCACAAAATCCGTTCGTAACCC
>NW_025875623.1:0-1611 GCF_002878395.1 Capsicum annuum
GATAGCAGGAGTAAAATAGATTAGGAAATCCATCATCTTGCCAGACTAGGTGTTCGCTTAGTCGATTCTCCAGATGGTGGTGTATGTGTTCAGGACAGTTTAGAGTCATCTCTAGTTTTTTAGGTGAAAGAAAAGCAAGACAGGGATCCAAGCCTTGTCAAGCTAAAAGAGTCAGTTCAGAATTAGAAAGTAGAGGTTTTCTCCCAAGGAGAGATAGTATCATTCGTTTTCAGGGTCGTCTCTGTGTTCCAGGTGTAGATGATTTAAAGTAGCAAATTCTTGCAAAACCGCATGGTGCGCGATACTCTATTCATCTAGGGGCCACTAAGATGTACCATGACCTATAGGAGATCTATTGGTGGAGTGGGATGAAGAGAGATATTGCAGAATTTATGGCTAAGTGCCCTACATGTCAGCAGGTTAAGATAGAGCATCAAAAACCTAGTGGTTCCATGCAAGAGGTTACCATTCCTATTTGGAAGTGGGAAGAAGTGAACATGGACTTCGCGATGGGTTTGCCTCGAACTTGTCATCAACATAATTCAGTTTGGGTCATTGTAGATAAAACGACCAAGTCAGCCCATTTCTTTCCAATCCATACCTCTTATTCAGCCGAGGATTACGCCAAACTCTATATCAGGGAGTTGGTCAGATTACACGGTGTTCCATTATCTATCATCTCAGACAGAGGTACCCAGTTCACCTCTAACTTCTGGATAGCATTCCAAAAGAGTCTTAATACCTAAGTTCATCTCAGTACAACTTTTTATCTTCAGACAGATGGTCAAGCAGAAAGGACCATTCAGACTCTTGAAGATATACTAAGGGCGTGTACAATTGATTTTTAGAGAAGTTGGGATGACCACTTGCCTTTGATTGAGTTTGCATACAACAATAGCTATCATTCTAGTATTAAAATGGCTCCGTTGGAAGCTCTCTATGGTAGGAGGTGCAGATCTCCAATCGGGTGGTTCGAAGTTAGTGAAGCCTCAGTCATAGGGCCTGACTTAGTATTAGACACCTTAGAGAAAGTTCAGTTAATTAGAGAAATACTCTGGGCTGCTTAGAGCCGACAGAATTCGTATACTGACATTCGTAGAAAGGATATTGAGTTCTAGGTCGATGACTATGTCTATCTAAAGATCTCTCCCATGAAGGGAGTGAAGCAGTTTGGCAAGAAGGGAAAGCTCAGTCCCTGATATGTCGGTCCCTTCAAGATTCTTAGTCGCTTAGGCAAGGTAGCTTATGAGCTCGAATTGCCTTCAGATCTAGCCTCAGTTCATCCAGTCTTTCATGTCTCTTTGCTCAAGAAGTGTATAGGTGATCCATTATTCATAGTCCCTATTCAGAGCATTGACAGTTAGAACAGTCTCTTCTATTAGGAAATTTTGGTCGAAATTTTAGACTATCAGACTCGTAGACTGAGGAACAAAGAAGTCCCTCTAGTCAAAGTTCTTTGGTGAAATCAGTCCGTTGAGGGAGCTACTTAGGAATCAGAAGCATATATGCATACCAAGTATCCTCACCTCTTCACCGCCAATCCAGATCAAGCTCAAGGTAATAGTTCTCCTTAAGCTTATTTAGTTTCCCATTCAGTATTCTATACAACTT
>NW_025875624.1:0-4363 GCF_002878395.1 Capsicum annuum
TTGCAATAGATGGTTCATCCATTGAAAATTATCATACACGTCTTCCTCATGTTATAATTTATCCCAACAGTTGATCCATCCGTTTCAATAGAAATATAATCTGTTTGGGATAATTTAAAACAGGAGAAAAACCTGTTTGATTTGCTAAAATAGATGAGTTATCCTTTTCTATTCTTTTTGTATCTCTGTGATTAGCATTGACCAATTTGGGCTTTCCAGGTGGATGTCACTGTAGAAGATACTACTGAACAATATTGACAATATGCTACTCTTTTTATGGAAGGAAATACGGAGAAGTGAAAGTGCAGAAACCGTACGCAAGCGACATTAAAGATCCATGATTACCAAAGCCGAATTCCATAGCACCGGATGAAGAACAACTTATCCATATTGAGTAGATCTTTATAGCTTGATTCTGTCAAAGTAATAACCTCACCTCTCCTTAGGAATTGTTGGCATCAAACTTAAATTGTTGATTTATTTGTTGAGATCAGTACCCATAATAATTTTTTTACGTTTCATTTATTTGTTGATTTATTTCATATAATTTCTGAAGGCTTCGATTTATTTTATTTTGTCTATGAATTTTATTTTATCCTTAGATTTGAACTTATTAATTGAAATGGAATACTAGATTCAAATATTACAAAAAATAAGGTATCTGTTGTAACAGACGTCATATCTATTGGAAAATATCAAAAAAATTGAGACATATGTTGTAACATGTAGGTAATCTGTTGAAAATTATCAAACAGTTCTTTCCACTGTTGTAAAAATTAGATAGAAACATTGGCATAATGCAATAGATGACCAACCTATTGCAATAGATAAACTATCTGTCAAAACAGGTAGAATATTTGTTACAACAGGACAATCTATTGCATTATAAAAAAATCAACTTTCATTATACATACAAAATTTTCACTACATGTAAAGTGAAGTGACTTGAAATAAAAAAGACGGAACCCATCGACAGGCACCTAAAGTTACAACGATCTTTCACTGTGGCACCTCAAGTAGATAGTGTTCATTTTAAATACCTAAAATAGGCATCAAATGTATAAGTTTGGGACTTTTTGCCTTGTTGTAGCTCGCGTGTAATTCACGCAGTCAAGGCTCGTTGAACCCCCACTTTTGCTGACTTGGCGTCTCATTTGGCCCTCAACGGTTATTTTTCCTCCATTGTCTTATATATTTATTTTTTCCTAAAATTTAACCATAAATTCTCAAATCTTTTTCTTCTTCATCTTTTTTCTCTATCCAAATTCTTCAAATTATTTTTATTTAGTTTTTTTGCATATTTTTTTATTTTTTCCAATCGAGATTGACAATGTCGAGCTTATCTTCCATTTTTTTTTTGTGATAAAGATTTTTGATATTGTACGTATGGTCATGAAACTCTATTAAAGAATTCTTGGACTCAACAAAATCCATGTCGTATATTTTTTACTTGTAAAATTTCAAAGGTAATATTTTTTATTTATTTAATTGATTAATTATTGACTTATAATTATTTTGTAATTATGGTCTTATTTTTATAGAAGTTGGGTGGATGTAATTACTTTGATTGGTATGAAGAAATACACCCTTCACAAGCAAATTATGTAATCTGGGGTTTGTTGAAGAAAGTCAAGGCTTTTGAAGAGAAACAAAATCGAGCAAGAAGATACTACATTGTTGGCGTTATTGCTACTAGTTTGGTGTTGTTGGGCACATGGATATTAAAGCCTAATTGTTAAAATTTTCATGGTGGTGTATTTGTATTTGCTACTGATTTGGTGTTGTTGAGCACATAGATATTCAAGCGTAATTATTGGAAAATATCAAATAGATTTAGACATATGTTGCAACATGTAGGTCATTTGT
The DNA here is from genome assembly GCF_002878395.1 of Capsicum annuum. Taxonomy (NCBI): domain Eukaryota; kingdom Viridiplantae; phylum Streptophyta; class Magnoliopsida; order Solanales; family Solanaceae; genus Capsicum; species Capsicum annuum. The sequence continues at coordinate 1,867 of NW_025875624.1, forward strand.
TGAAAATTATCAAATAGATCTTTCCACTATTGCAACAGATAAGACTTAGATAGAAACATCGGCATAATGAAACAAATGACCAACCTATTATAACAGATAAACTATTTGTCAGAATAGACAGAATATATTTTACAACAGATAAACAATCTGTTGCATTATAAAAAATTCAACTTTCATTAGAAAAAAATTGCAATTGTAAAGTATGTAAAGTGAAGTGACTTGAAATAAAAAATTGTTATTTCACAGGCTCTTCTTTATACACAGGCCCCAAGCGTCCAGTTAGTATCCCATAAGTCCAGACCTCTTGTATATTTGCCATAATGTTGTCGCACAAAAAGGTTGTTAGCTTGGCCATTTATATGCCGGTCAACAAACATTCGATGTGTACAAGTGCGTGCGACCCGCACGTGATATCGTTTTATTTTTTGGAAGGTCCATGCCATTATTTCGACCTTCAAAATCCCATGGTTGCTTCATCAAAACTTCCACTAGCAAATGATCCATCAGTTTACTCTGCCTCAACAAGATGGGGAACAACTCCAACAGTGGCTGCACGTGGATAAAAAAATTGGCCTTGTCTAAGGAAAGTAAGTTGCAGTCATAAACCTTGATCTTTCCCTCCTCGAGTAGTATCTTCACAGTCCGATAATGTATGACTCCCACGTTCATGACTCCAAGAATCCTCTTTGCCTCGATCCAGCTCTTGCAGTGTGGATTTGGCCTCTCCAATCTAATATATTTTATCATTTCTTTATCCATTGGAACCCAGAAACTAACAAATCAAATCCGTACCACCGAGAGTTGACACTAGATTACTGAGATAATTGTACCTATCCTTGAAATTCTTGTAGAAGTCGAGGTCCATTATCCTATCGACAGTATCATAAGCTTCTGGGTACGCTAATTTCCTACCCTTCATGAGGAAGAGAATTTCTTCAATATACTGTGATATAAGAAGTCAATTTTTAAATAGGTAAGTAATTGTAAAGAAGGAAAATATAGTGGAAAGATACAACAGATGGGCCAACTATTGTAGAGGGTTCTCTGAATATGTTCACAGATTACCTATCTAACGCAACTTATGCAAGAGATGGGTAATATATTGTAATAAAACCACCATAAGTTGCACCAGAATACACAACTGTTGTAACAAGTAACACATCTATTACGTAGCTTCTTCTTCATGGAGTAGATTAGAAGGCTAGATTAGGAAAAGTAAACTTACCTAGTCCACGTTGTAACGACCCAATTTTTTGGAGCCGGAATGTCACACGGTGCTCATGATCTCGAAGGACCACAAGCTAATCCTCTACTAATATCTGTACCTAAATACTGTATAATATAGATAATAAATACAAAAACTGGCCATAAGGTTCAAAATATCTAAAAATACTCAAAATTAAAAACTGAATACTGATACATCTTTTCAAAAAACCTTTAAACTATCTGAACTGTGGAGTTAATAGGACATGTCCCCAACTAACTCCGTCTACGAAAAATAAACTAAGTCTGATATAATAATAATAAAAAAAGGATCATCTTCGACTAAAGAGGACTCATTGCTATGTCTACTGCTGCTGACTGGGACTGAGCTACTAAGGGTACTCTAGATCTCGTGCCTACGAACCTATGCTGTCAAATAAAACACCATCGCGCAAATGCGTCAGTACAAATATATACCAAGTATGAAGATGAGGTAAGGCTAAATGCAAGGGCTCATGCATGAACAATTACTTAACTGAATAATCATGAGAGTACTGAATGAGAACATATGCATGAATGCACGAACCATAACTGAAATCATCATGACTCGAAATACTGAAACTCGGATACTACTTTACTGCTATCTGAACTCACTACTAATGCCTGGATACTAAACACTGGATTATCTGATACTGATAACTGAGTACTGGAGTTCAGATCAGTTCTCTCTAGTGAGTGATCTCAAAAATTGATGTTACTGGAGCTAATTAACTGCAGCTACTCACATCAATGACTGAAAGCTGAGCTTACTACTCTCGACTGTCTGAATTTGAGATCAAACCTCTCTAATGGATGATCCTTGAATCTACTATCAATGATAAGAAAAGATTATGTCTGAGATAAAACCTATATAGCGGAAGATCTCTGAATTTGATAAAGAGAATACTCAACTAAATCTGAGACTGAGATCAAGCATATCTAACGGGTTATCTCTGGATCTGATAATGAGATTACTCAACTAAATCTAAGACTGAGATCAAGCCTATTTAATGGGTGATCTATGGATCTGTTAATGAGATTACTCAACTGAATTTGAGACTGAGATCAAGCCTATCTAATGAGTGATCTCTGAATCTGATAATGTGATTAATCAACTGAATCTGAGACTGAGATCAAGCCTATCTAACGAGTGATCTCTGGATTTGATAATGAGATTACTCAACTGAATCTGAGACTGAGATCAAGCATATCTAACGGGTGATCTCTGGATCTGATAATGAGATTACTCAACTGA
>NW_025875625.1:0-1334 GCF_002878395.1 Capsicum annuum
CAATAAATTATATTCCAAATAAGTTGGTAAAAGGAAACGCTATAGATTTTAAACTAAAATAATATGATATAAAACATTAGCAAATGTTATTAAATATTAGTAATATTACAATATATACACTGCAATGAGGTAAAATTAGCCGTAAAAATTGTACAATCAAATGATTTTGATTTTAGGATATTAATTGAAGATCTATATGACTATAAATATTTTAGAGTATAGAGTGATCGTTGGACAAGAACAACGCAAAAAATAGACATAAAATCAAAATTCTAAGAAATAAAAAAGATATTCATTTAAACTATTTAAATGAATTTTGGATATGGGCAGACCATTAAATTGATAGTTTAAATAAAAATATGTTTTATTTCTTAAAAATTTTTATTTTTAACAAAATTACATGTTAGCAAATGTTAATAAAACATATTAATTAAATAGCTTGAGTGACTTTGAAAGTAAAAAAGTCATAGTTGAGTAACTTTTGGATTAAAAAGTAAAGTTCAGTGACTTTCTGAGAGAAGAACTCATAGTTGAGTGTTTTTTTGAGAGAAAAATTATAAGTTGAGTGACAATTTGGATTATGTTATAAATGTATTTACATTATAGTGAATGTTTATTAAGAATATAGATGAGATCTATTAAGATCTAGTTGATATCTCTGTGTTTTAGTCAGAAACTAGAAGTATTTTCTCCTATAAATAGAGGAGTTTTGTTCATTGTATCCTCAATCTGGTGATCTTTCATCCCTCGAGAGAAATAAAGAATTATCTCTCCTCTCTCTCTATTTATTCTTCTTGTTTTTGCTTTTATATTTCATAACACGTTATCAGCACGAGACTCTGTCAAATAAGGTGAGATTATAAATCTAAAGTAATTTGAAGGTTAGTAATTACTTATGTTATTTGTCTTTTGCTACTAATAATATAATTATTGTTGGATTTGAGAAAAAATAATTGATTTGGAACTATTTATGTTTTAAATTTATTCCTCAAGATTAATAATATTATTAAAAGGGATGATAATATGTTGGGTTCAAGTCCCATCAATTTATGCCTAAGACGTTTTTATATGGATAAGACGTTGAGTTTGAATCTCAATGCACCATATTGATGATATTATGATGGCTAAAACAAAATAATGGGTATTTGGTGAAAAGTCATGAAACATGTCCCATTAAATATGCTCCATTCCTTGAATTGAATGTGGTAGTAATAAATCATATGTGTGGCTCAGTTTGCTTTTGTAGTAGCTATCATAATTTGATACGCTTAAAGCATGATTACATTTCATTCCTAGAAATGAGAATTTCGATTATTCTAAATACAGATCTAGAC
>NW_025875626.1:0-2077 GCF_002878395.1 Capsicum annuum
AAATTTTAAATTTTGGTATGTAATTTTTTGTGCAACTTGATTCTAGAATTAGTGGATAAGTACTTCTTTAAGCAAATGATGTGCTGAAAATTTTGTGTAGATCCAAATTATATAGAGAGACATAAGAATGATGAAATGTCATTTTTCATGAACTCTACATTAATGCTAATCTATGAACTAAGGGACTGCACTGATGCAGATCCAATTTTTATGAGTTATTCACTGATAAATAACCAGTTGCCTAATATCGTTGATAAAATTCGACCAACAGAACTAATCGGGGAGGAGTATATTTTCTTATGTCTTTTTTATGGGTCGAATGAGATCGGATTAGTTAGATCAGGATGCATTTTATTTTTAATGAATGAGGCATTTAATATTGATTTTAATTTTTTTTATTAAATACAGGGTACGAGTGGAAAAATTCTTAACAATGAAGATAAATTTAACTCTAAAATACAACAACAACAACAACAACAAACCCAGTGTATTCCCACTTAGTGGGGTCTGGGGGGGTAAAATGTACGCAGTCCATACCTCTACCTCTGATGAAGTAGAAAGGCTGTTTCCGAAAGACCCCCGGCTCAAGTCACTAATTTTTAACTAATATAATAAAAATAAATTTAATCTCAAAATATAAGAACAAATATATTTAACTAATTTTTCAGAATAGAAGAATAAATTTAACCCTTCTCCCCGAAAATAATTACTAATACTACTAATTTTTCAACTTCATAATTTTTATGTCCATATCAACGTGTGCTTGTTTTTCCATTCCAAGACAAAAGTGTCATTCACAAGACGGGTGACCCCTCAGAGTGCCATGCTAATATTTTTTGTGTTTGGCTTCTATCACCATTCAACGGTCATCTTTCCTTTATTCACTTCTTTACCTCTCTTTTAATTTTGATAAATAAAGTTACTTGTACATATTGCTGATAAAAGATAATTATATCTTATAAAATTAATTGAGGTATCATAAATTGATATGGACACAAAAAATTATTAAAAAAATAAAAAACTGAAGTAAAATTAGGGGTGTATAAATTGAACCGTTAAGTCCAACCGAATCGATAAATTAAATCAAACCGAGGAAAAAAATCAACTTATGGTTTGGTTTAATTGGTTTGGTGTTAGCAAAAAAAAAAAAGATCATTCTTGGTTTGATTTGGTATTAGAAAAAATAAAGTCAAATCGAACCCAAACCAAACCGACGTAATACATATATAATTTTAATTTTTTATATGTAAAAAAATATTACTTATAATCTACTTTCTAATTACTTTTATTATTTTTTTTATATTCAGAAAATAGATATATATTCTTGGACCTTTAATTATAGTATTTTTTCATTAATAACAAATTAATACAAAGTCCAATATCTATATCTATATTTATATCTATAATCTATATCTATATCTATATTTATATCTATAATCTATATCTATATCTATAATCTATATCTATAATATATTAAAAGTGTGAAGGGCCTTAGAAATGTTGTTTGAACTATTTGACCTTCATTAAAAAATTTCGTTTTAGACAAAATCGTCTTTTCACTATTTTTTTCTAATTTTTAAAAGTAAATAATAAATTAATATATATTTATGGTAAAATCTTTTCTTATTAGAAGTCGTTAGAATTAATGACAATTAATATTTTTTCCATTAGTTTAAGAATTATAAAACAACTAAATTTGATTTTAATAAGATTTAAAAAATCTAGAAACAAATATAAAAGCCTTAGAATAAGAAAAATTTAATAAGTATTAAATTTTAAAAAATTTTAAATACATAATAAGAAATGTCTTTTTATTATTTTATCAAATTCTTATTTAACTATTTTTACTAAAAAAAACATGTCCCACCTCAAAAAGAAAAAAAATAAGTAGTGTCAGATTGTAGTTAGCATACGACCTAATTTCTTTCTTTTAAGTATGGTTTTTGAATTAATTAGGAGTCCTTAATTTTCTTTTCTTTTAAGTTTCGTTTGTCTTGATTTTCTATAATAATTAGTTTTTTATGAAAAAAGTTTCTCAAATTAGATTAGATTTCTTCCATGTTTCATCAACTCTTTC
>NW_025875627.1:0-2659 GCF_002878395.1 Capsicum annuum
TCAATAAGCTTTCCATCGATATAAAATCCACCCAATTAGATATGCATGATCAGCTTATCACTACTGTCAGTCATATATTGTTGTATTAGCTCAATCATGAAATCATGGATTCGATATGCATGCTCAGTATGGATCTCAGTAATGTTAGTCAGGTAGTCATGTTTTCATTGTTCATGTTCGGTATGAACTTTAGCTTATTGTTCCTCCTATTTTAATCAATGTCATTAAAGGATGAATATACCTAAAAGGTACATATTGTAATACCCCATACTTCTACCTTGCTTAAAATCGTCCCAGAAATGTCTAAGACAAGTTCCTAAGAAGAATACAGTTTTATATATGTGGTGTTTTAAAGATTTTCACTTCTTATCATGTGAAAAATTTAATAAGCTTTCCACAGATATCAAAGCCACATAAATAAGATATACTTGATCATCATATTATCACTCTCAGTCATTCATTGATGTATCAGCACAGTCATGAAATGATGCATGAGATATGTATACTCCACATGAATCTCAGTAATGTTAGTCAGGTAGTCATGTTTCCTTTGTGCATGTTCAGTATGAACTTCAACTTGTCATTCCTCCTATTAAAATCAATCTCATTTGAGGACGAATATTTCTAAGAGATAGATATTGTAATACGTCGTACTTCCACCTCGCTTAAAATCATCCCTAAAATATCAAAGACTTATTTCAAAGAAGAATCGACTTTTATACATGTGGTATCTTTAAGATTTTTATCTTTTCTCATATGGGAAATTTAATAAGCTTTCAATCGATGTTAAATCTGCCAAAAATTAGATATACATGATCATCTTATCAGTACTATCAGTCATACAATCATGAATCCACTCAATCATAAAATCATGCATCAGATATGCATGCTCAGTATGAATCTCAGTAATGTCAGTCAAGTAGTCATGTTTTCATTGGACATATTTTGTATGAACTTCAGGTTATCATTTCTCCCATTTCAATCAGTCTCATTTGTGGAGGAATGATCCCAAAGGGGAGATATTGTAATACCCCGTACTTCTACCTGGCTTTAAATTAATTCAAAAATGACAAAGACTTGTTTTATAGAAGAATCCACTTAAATACATGTGGTATTTTTAAGATTTTAACTTTTTGTCATTTGGGAAATTCAATAAACTTTCCATCGATACCAAATCTTCCTAAATCAGATATATGTGATCAGCTTATCAGTATTCTTAGTTATAAATTTATGTATCAGCTCATTCATGAATTCATGTATTTGATATGCGTGCTCAATATGAATCTGAATAATGTCAGTCAGGTAGTCATGTTTCAATCGCTCATGTTCAGTATGATCTTTATCTTGTCATTCCTCTTGTTTCAATTAATCTTATTCCTGGATGAATGTTCTTAAGTGGAAGGTACAGTAATACCCCATACCTTTACTTGGGTTAAAATGAACTTTTATATATGTAGTTTTTCAATGATTTTCACTTTTTGTCATATGTTACATTAAATAAGATTTCCATCAATATTAAATCCACCCTAATTGGATATATATGATCAGCTTATCCATACTCTCGGTCATACATTCATTTATCAACTCAGTCTTGAAATTATAAATCAGATATGCATGCTCGTTATGAATCTTAGTAATGTTAGTCAGGTAGTCATGTTTCTATTGTTCATTTTCAGTGTCAACTTCATCTTATCATTCCTTCCATTTCAATCAATCTTACCCAAGGATGAATTTTCCCAACAGGGAGATATTGTTATACCCCGTACTTCTACCGGGCTTAAGATTATCATAGAAATGTTAAAGACTTGTTTCAAAGAATAAGCAACTCTTATACATGTGGTATTTTTAAGATTTTCACTTTTATTCAAGTGGAAAATTAAATAAACTTTCCATCTATATCAAATATACCCAAACCAAATATGCATGATCAGCTTATCAGTACTCTCAGTCATACATTCATGTATCAGCTCAATTATAAAATAAAGCATCAGAAATGCATGCTAAGTATGAATCTCAGTAATATCAGTTAGGTAGTCATGTTTGTGTTGTTCATCTTCATTATGAACTTCTGCTTATCATTCCTCCCATTTTAATCAGTCTCATTCGGGGATGAATGTTCCCAAGGAGGAGATATTATAATATCCCGTACTTCTACCTGGCTTAAAATCATCTTAGAAATATCAGACTTGTTCTAAAGAAGAATCTACTCTTATACATGTAGTATCTTCAACATTCTTAGATTTTGTTATGTGGTAAATTCAATAAGCTTTTCATTAATATCAAATTCAGGTAAATTAGATATACATGATGAGCTTATCATTACTCTCTGTGATAGATTTATGTATCAGCTCAGTCATGAAATCATGCATCAGATATGCATGCTCAGTATGAATCTCTGTAATGTCAGTCAGGTAGTCATGTTTTCATTGTTCATGCTCAGTGTGAACTTCAGCTTATCATTCCTACTATTGTAATCAGTTTCATTAAAGGATGTATGTTCCCAAAATGAAGATATTGTAATACCCTTTATTTCTACCTGTCTTAAAATCGTCCCAAAAATGTCAAAGACTTCTTTCAAAGAAGAATCCAATTTTATACATGTGGTATTTTCAAAATTTTCACTTTTTGTCATATGGGAAATTCAGTAAGCTTTCCATCG
>NW_025875628.1:0-1010 GCF_002878395.1 Capsicum annuum
AGCAGATAGGTCGTCTGTTGGTACAAATAAAAGTTGTACGAAGAGCTGTTTAATTTGCTAAAACAAACGAGACATATGTTGCACCAGATAAAGTATCTAGTGCAATAGGTTAGTCAAGTGTTGCAACATATGTATATATCTGTTTGATAATTTCCAGCAGATGTGTCATCTATTGAAACAGATATGTGTCTGTTTGTTTTGTCAATTGGAAGACATATAATATATTCACCTTTTTCAGCTCGTGCTGCTCTCCTTTGGACCTTGTACGTTGCTCAGTGCAACACGTAGATAGAGGAGTTGCAATTTTGCTTTTTTGGATGCCTGATAATGCCCTAGAAATTACTCTCCTTCTCCTCTTACCCTAATCTCTAATGGAGCGGATGAAAATAAAATCCTCTTTGATGGAATGAGACCCCTCTTAGATGTCAATTCCTTTACAGAAGTAGTTAATGCATTAATATCATTAATCACTACATCATGTTTCACCTTGCAGTCTTGACATTTGCATGCAAAACATTCGCTGGGAGAGGTAAAATCTGTATAACCAGTATGATCATACTCATAATGGTTTGCTTTAAATACTATAAGGAGCATCATTAGTACTAACAGCAGCACCACTACCACCACCAACAGCTCCATCAACAACAACAAGCTCACCCTCCAAAATTATTTTTCTTGTAATGGTTGTTGCTCCAAACAATTTCATTTTTATTCTGTTGATGACCTTAGGGTCCGATAAAGTTTGCACAGACCGTAAAGGAAGAAAAAATGGCATCTTCAAATCTCGATTGGTCGGAACTAGTGACGGATGCACATTCTAACGTAAATCATTACATATATTAGAATGATGATTAGATCATTTTAAAAAAAAAAATTAAAAGAAAAAATTAATTATAATTATACTTACTGCATCCTTTGGGGGGTTGAAGAGATCAAAAAATTTTGCATTTTTATGAGTTTTGGCCGACAACCATCTCAAGATTCTTGGACAGGAAACTCCTTCCTAGTAG
>NW_025875629.1:0-6519 GCF_002878395.1 Capsicum annuum
ATATCCACCTTCCATAACTCAATTACCATATCCACCTTCCATAACTCAATTATCATATCCACCTTCCACAATTCAATACAACAAAACCATGCAAAATAGTCCATAACCCTATTTCCATCACCTTTCAATAACAACCAATACATATAATCCTCTATCACACATATACATATGGAAAAAAACAAGGCAAATAATATTCATACCTTAGAATTCACCTCTTGATTATGTAATCTTGTTTCCACAAATAATAGGTGCCGTTCGAATCTCTTGAGATGACAAACGCAGTTATCATATTACTTTGGAATTTCTACGGTTGAATCAAAAGTAATTTAAAGGTCAAATTTGGCTAGGGTTTGTTCTTTCTCAATGATTGATGATGAAAATGAGTTTTTGAACTCATATACATGTATATATACACATATTCCCATCCATAATATAATAGGAAATGACCAAAATACCTTTAAAATTTAAATAATGTCAAATTTATCCTTTGGTGGACTGTTTTGATAAGCTAAAGTAGATCGACCATAACTCTTTGCTCCGATATCAAATTTGGGTGAAATTTGTATCGTTGGAAGGATAATTTAAAGGGATTTCATTTCATATAAAGTAGGCCACCCAATTCGTCCTGTACAAGGAGTTACGGTCGTTTGAAGTTGACCCTAAAAATCTGTTTTGATAGGCTGAAGTAAAACGAGTATAACTCCTTACTCAGACGTTGGATTTGGATGAAACTAATTGAATTGGAAAGAAGACTCAAAGATCTTTATTTTCATAGGTCGCCGCTCTCCCTGTTCATTATATTAAGGGAGTTATGATTGTTTGAAGTTGACCCAAAAATTCGGCTGGCCTCAGTAGTTTGTGTGCAGGAAATTTTCCTGCACATTTACTATTCCCAAATATCCCAGCCACCATTTTATAGTTTCGAACGTGCTCGATTATATTCGAAACCTATCCGTTTTTGAAAATCTTTATATCGTTGGAAAGATTATTCAATAACCTTCGCATGGAACCATCGACGGGCAAATTCCGGTATAAATAAAATAAAAAAATTAATTTCATATAAATAAGACCAATACACGTACTTGAATACGCCAACACACGTACTTGAATACGGGGTGTTACAGTATGTAATGCACTGGTGATAAATATATTAGATACATTAGAGTAATACATATCTTACAGTGATTCTTACATTTATAGAATTAGTACTTATATAGTTTAGCGATTAATATGTTTGATACATTTAGTAATACTTATATTTTTTTTTTATTATATCTCCTTTTTTTATAGCAACTTAGCTTGGTGGTCAAAAAATGGTCTTCCCACAACTTAAGATATAGGAGTGTATATAATCTCAACATAGTATCAAAACTTAAGATGAAGCGATGACAATGTGCCGAAGCACCTATTTTGGATCATATCTAAACTTGTCCAATTGTAACTTTCAAGGCGGTGTATGCTAAGTTTCTAAGTGATGGAGTTCAAATACTTTCTTTAGATTTTAATGTTGGCCTACATCGTACTAGTTATGTGTCACTATTATAAGATTATGGGTGAAAAAGTTTATTGATAGATATGTTAGTGATAATCATGACCCGTCCAAGCTTAAATACACATACATTCTATCAACTGATCAGGACATGATAAAATGTCGAGTAGTTATTTTCATATTGGATTATGTTGTAGTCTCCCTTACTATGTTTTAGCTTTTCAGATCATTGGATATTTTAAGACTAGTATTTTCTTGTTTGTTTTCTTTCAACACAAGTATGTATGTATCAAAAATATTATTTTCAGTTTATTAACTAGTAGTTTATTGGTCATCAAATATCTTGCAACAATCTTGATATTCAGTATATTGTAGTATTTTTCTAGAAATATGTGGTTCATATGTGTTAGTCTTCATATTTAGCTACTGAATATATCTAAATTAATGACCATACCAGTATGTATCATAATTAGGTATCACCAACAATTTAAAGAAACATTACTTAATAATACATAAATCTATCATAAAGATACATCTGAGTAAGTTAACTTACAACAATGTATCATAATGATACATATTTATTTGTTTCTATTGAAATCCATTCATTTTGAAGATTAAGTGAATTATTTTGAATAATATATATTTAAACACAATTTCAGAAAATAACATGATGATTTGATACTTATTTATATGTTTACATAATGATACATATTTCGTGTTTGTGCAAGTGATACATATATCCACTCCAAAAAAATTAACATCATAATACATTTTAAATTGGGGCAAACAGAATTCAATATGTATGTACGTAGGTATTTTGTTGTATCCATCAGCTAGTCCACCACTCAATATCTTTAAAGAATGGTTTTAGCATGTCAAACTTTCATGTAATTTATGTCTAAACCAAGGTAGCATTTGATATCATCAATAATGTCACCTAGCATGATTATTCTCTTATGATTGACTAACTTTGGAGTAATTATTCCACCAACAAAAGCAACTGTTACCTGACTTTGATCAAAGACTCTATCCTTCAGTGGACATGTATGTTCATCACTGGAATTCCTTACTTTGAAATTTTTTGTTCCATTCATAATTGAAGCCTTGAATAGCCAACTATAATCTGGAGATTTGCACATCAACATAACCACACAAGAAAAAAACCTAAATCGCGAATAAGTATCACAAATACCCATCTACATCAAGTATGAAATGTTTTACCAAATGTATCTCAAATATTTAATCAATGCTCTTGAATATGGATCAAAATGAATCACAAATACGAATCAGAAATGTCCATATACATTGCATATGATATTTCTACCAAACATATAACAACTATGAAAACACTAATCTTGAATATGGCTTAAAAAGTTATAGCTATGAATCACATATATCCATCTACATTCAATACGACACTTCTACCAGATGTATCATAAATATGAACCACAATTACCCATCTACCAAACATATCGCAGATACTAACTCAAATATGAATCACAATTACTCATCTATCAAACGTATCATAGATATGAACATACTAAATTAAAATTAGAACATCACTGGACTAAATGCATTACATAAACACTCTAAACTATACATAGTCAAGAAATAATTCACTACATATATCAATCATATATGTATCAAAAAAACATACATAGTCAAATTGTGATTCATTATGAAATTGTTACATTAACTCATAAATATGTATCAAGTCAATATATATTTTATTCGTTAATATATATCACTACAAAAAAGCATACCTCTTACTGTCAGGTCTCTCAGCTCTGGAATTAAATCTGTGTTTGATAAAATATTTATGCATCAGGGATACAAGTGTTGCTTTGTTCGACCGATATATCATTGATGATAACAAAACTTTTAAGAGATAGAAAATAGAAGAAATAGAACGTAATTGAAAATTGTAATGGATATGGTAGGTTTAAAATTTGAAATTCAATTGATATTTCGATAGTTTTGGATAGCTCAGAGATTCATCCAAAAATAAATTTTGCGTGATTAGCTCGCCTGAATTAATGAAATTCTGTTGTTTTATTATTTAAATAATTAATTTTTTTAAAATGTATCGATTCCAATATGTATTACGGCTTTATAAATTTATCACAAATGTAATTTTCCGAAAGTTTATGCAATTACGAAAAGTTAGGGGTAAAAAGAGTTATAGGCTCCTTAGCATATGAGATTTGTGTAAGTTACCCAAAAAAATAAGTAAATTTTACCTGTATCCCGACATGTTTACCACTATTTACCTAAAATCCCAACTTTTTATAAAATTTCAAAAAAGCTCACTTTTTAGACATTGAAGATACATATAATTAATGTTAGATACATATAACAGATATGTTTAATTAGTAAACTAATTTTCTTAATTTAAGGCCTGTAACGGCCAAATTCTCATTAATGTAGCAATTAACTTAACTAATAATAGTAAAGGAACAATTAAATCCCACAAAAACGGATCGTTTGTTTCTGATTTCAAATTTTTAAACAAATTATCTTCCATTATCAATTTTGTTTCCAGATAAAATGGTTGTTTCTTATTTTTTGAGATTTTATTTGAGGTGCTTGCAATGAACATTTTTGTGTTGTTACGTCATTTTGGCATTTGCATTAACGATGTAAAGTACGAGGGTTATAAGAGTGATGAAATCGTTGTTAGTGAACATGTAACATATGAGAAATTTATGATAAAATAGTAAACTAAAACGGTTTAATTTGATGTACGTGTACCCGATCCAAAATAGTTGTTCCGTATATTATATGTGACTTATATATTTCTTCCACCTAATTTACTTATATGTTTCTTCCAACTAATAAAGTATTGTTAATCCATTAGATACGTTGTTATATGTTAGGACGGCGAAAGAGGTTAAGCTTGAAGGAAATTGATTCTTTATTTTATTCTTTTGGTTAGGTCAAGTCACATAATTTACCTTAACCCTTTTTTAAGAAAAAAATATCAGAACTCCTTATTTGAATAGGCTAATTTTGTTGTTTTACACCCACAATTTTCATAAAATAACAATAGATACATACACCTACATTAACAGAAAATCATAGATACAAATTGTATTAAATGTATCTTTTATTTTACACCTATAATTTTTATAAAATAACAAGAGATACATACACACACATTAACACAGAACCATAGATACAAATTATATAAAATGTATCAGTTGTTTTACACAATAATTTTTATAAAAATAACAATAGATACATACACCCACATTAACATAGAATCATAGATACAAATTATATAAAATGTATCTGTTGTTTTACACCTACAATTTTTATAAAATGACAATAGATACCTATACTCACATTAACACAAAACCATAAATACAAATTATATAAAATGTATCAGTTGCTTTACACCTCCAAATTGTACTAAAAATTCATAGATACATAGACCTTCATTAGCACAGAACCCTAGATATAAATTATATAAAATGTATTTTTTTTACAAAAAAAAAAAAAGAAAATTTAGTAAATACATAAACATAACACCAAAGATACAAGATAATGCAAAAGTATCATGTATGAGAAAATATGTATCTCCACATAATATTGCCCAGATCTGAACATGTTTTTCACGCAATTTTTTTTCTTAGCCTTTTTTCATGATTTTCACGTAATTTTTTCATCATAGATGGATCGTTTCTATTTTTGGATCTATTTTCATTAAAATCATCAGAATCTTGTTCAAAATACCAAAAACAAAATTTACAACTTCTTCATACTGTTTGATATTGTCTAATTGAGAGATTCCAAGACTAAAGGATGGTACGAAATCTCTATTCATTATGTAAAATCAAACAAGATGGACAAAAAAAATAATAATCAAATAATTAATTCAACAATGAAATCGAAATAAAATTTTGTAGAAAACAAAATCAAAAAAAATAATTTTTGATAGAAATTGAAAGATATGATAAGAAGAAAGTGAATAAGAGGAACCGATGTTAAATTTGGTAAAGACAAAAGTGAAATTGATTTTGAAATCGTGACAAAAAAACTAATGAAAACCGTTGCAGAAATTCAGGCGTGGAAATAGGAGGAACCTGTGTTAAATTTGTTAAAGGAGACCACAGTTGTCAGGAGTTATAATATGTATCTCACCTATTTTCTAAACAAAGATAAAAGTAATAAATGTTGGGATATTTATCTATAGCTATAATATATTAAAAGTGTGAAGACCCTTAGAAAAGTGATTTGAACTTTTTACCCTTCATTAAAAGTCTATTCTTTAGATAAAATCGTCTTTTTAATATGTTACCAAGTTATTAACTTATTATATTTATAATATTTAAAATTAGAGAGTCCTAAAATATGGTAAGAAAAAATAACAAGTAAAAGACAAGGTTAAAAGGAAAGTCTATTGTATTACTAAAATTAAAAAAGAGAAAAATAAAATTCTACTTAAAAAGGTAACGTAACAAACGTTCTTTTAAAGAAAAATAAATTTTACTTAGAAAAGGTAAGAAACTTTGTTTAAAAAGAAAAAAAACTCCCGAATAAAGTTTGATAATGAAAAATTATTCTTTTAATATTTAAGAAATAAAAAAAAAATAGAAGACCCAATTGTATTATGCATCTGTTATAAATGTGTAGTTATGTTTTTACTTTAATTTGTTGGTATATACATGGATAGCCTTGATTTGGACTTCAATTTTAATTTGTGGTTCTATTGGCTACAAAAATAATTATTCATGTGTTTAATTAATTGTTCTAATATCTAGATTATTGTAATTTTTGTTTTATTACTAATTGTTGTTTTTCTGCTTAATACAATTTGATATCTCAATTATCGTATTGTTTTGTTGTGGTTTATAGGATGGTTGATGAATGTTTGGTCAGGCTTTGAGGAATTTTGTAAAAAAGGTTAGGTTTAATCATATTATTTTATTATAGTTTTTGATTAGTTACTATCTGTTGTCTCTTAAGTTGATCGAATCATGTATATGTTCAAAGACTAATTCGAGATTTATTATGATAGCATAAATTTG
>NW_025875630.1:0-1295 GCF_002878395.1 Capsicum annuum
TTATAGAATTATTTGTTTTGGTATCGTCTTACCAGGACTCGCAAGTCATATTTATGAACTATAAAATATAATGTTACAGTCTCTTCATTCAAAACATAAAGTTTGGACCACCATATCATTAAAATAGTTCAAGATAATTCATACTTCAAAACATATGTCAAATTATACAAAGAATCCCTCTTTTAAATATTTCAACAAACATGTGGTGGTCATGTATTTTTGACAAACCATGCAATCTTTTATTAAATATCTTCAAAATTTATCGACATGTAAAACCCCCTCCCATCAATTTAAAATCAATCTTAAATCATATAACAATAGTAAAGAACATTGATACCATGCTTCTAAATATAACATTCTTCAATTCATAACATGAGAAAATCAAAAGATGTTGCAACCTGAGAGGGAGTGTAAATAGTCATGCTCTCAATTCAATTATCAACTTTAAATGCATATATATATATATATATATATATATATAATTTTCTTTAAGGGACGGCCTCAAGACTAAAGCAATAAATCAAAAGGATTCACAATTGTAAATTTAATTCAAAACCCCTTTAAAAATTCATGATTTCTAAAACTTTAAATCTTATACAAAGTGTTTTCAAAAAGCCCATGTAGTTTAGGAAAACCCCACGTACCTTACATTACAAAGTTTAAAGAGTAGAACTCGAATCTTGATTTGTTCCTGGAAATCTCAGACTTAAAGATTGATTTCTTGCTTTCTTGTTCTTAGAGTAAACCCTAGTTTGATCTTTTTTTTGAAAGTGAAGAGGGAGTTTTGATTTTGTATAAATGATGATAATAGACTAATAACATTTTTAGAGAGTTATTAAATCAATTGGGGAGGTTTTCGGAAGAGGAAAAGTACCAAAACACCCCTTTTAAAATATCCCGCCTTCGAAACTTCGAATTTTGCTCGACAGCTTGGTTGACGGACCGTCAGGAGGATGACAGACCATAACCTTGACCGTCGGGTCATGTCCAGTGACTGAACTTACTGTTTTAGGGGCGACAGAGGGCTTTACAGTCCGTTGGGTCTTCCCTCGCACCCTCGGCAGATTAATACCTCTCTGTAAAACGGCCATAACTTTTTACTTCGATATCGGATTAAAGCAAAACCGGTGGAGTTGGAAAGAGGACTCAAAGAACTTTCGTTGTATATATAGTAGATCCCCTAATTCGTTATATACAAGAAGTTATGGTAGAATTAAGTTGACCAAAGTTTGGACGCTCACCAAAATTAATCAATAGGAAAACTTTCAACTCGTCCTTCAGTTAGGGGACCTCTA
>NW_025875631.1:0-1235 GCF_002878395.1 Capsicum annuum
GGACAAAATGCAGTAGGTTTGGTGTCTTCTGGATTATGAATCAAACTTAGACCAATAAAATTTAACTTACAGAATTACCGGTGAAATATAATATTTCTATGAACCGAATAATTCTTGTTGTAAGCCAGAGATTTTATCAATCACATTTTGACCGTAATTTTGTTGTTCAATGCGGTTTTGCGCCAATAGGCCATGCGTGCGCTTGATATTCATTAGAGCTCTAGAGACTAAGACAAAAAGTCTCATAGGAACGGCCTCATTCCACTTCTCATATAGGTGAATTCATCAAGTGTAATTATGAATTTATTAAGAGTTAATTACTCATCCCTCCATTTTAGTAGCAGTTTAAGAACTCTCAATAAGTGCGCAAAGTCAATATCGACTTGTTATTACCCATATGAACCTACTTCATGGGATCTACAATCACATAGGTTGGGTTACCATCTCTATTGACAATCATATTGGCCTTAACCCCATCTCTTTTGAGGTTTGAAGAATTAATTTTCTTCCCACAGGTTCAGTCAGTGAATCGGCCGTATTCAATTCTGACTTTACAAAATCAATGGAAATTATTCCATCTCTCAGCAGCTGCTTAATAACATCATGCCTCAATTTCATATGTCTACTCTTACAACTGTAAGATTTATTCTTCGAAATAGCAATTGCGGCTTGACAATCACAGTGTATATACACAGGAGGCATCAAATCATCCCTTTTTAGAGGGATATTAGACAACAAACCATCCTTTTTCAAAGGGATATTAGAAAACAAATCATCCTTTCTCAAAGGGATATCAGGCAACACATCATCCTTATTTAAGGGGCTATGAGGCAACAGATCATCCTTTTTAAAAGGGATATTCGCTAAGAAATTTCTTAGCCATTCAGCCTCAGTACCAGCTAACTCCAGAGCCACATACTTTAACTCCATAGTTGATCTAACAATGATCGTCTGCTTAACTGATTTCTATGATACTACACTGCCACCAAACGTGAACACATAACCACTAGTGAATTTTGTCTCGTCTGAATCAGAGATCCAATTTGCATCACAATACCCTTCTAAAGTAGAAAGAAATCCACTATACAAGATACCATAATTCACAGCTCCTTTCAAATATTTCATCAATCGCATTAATGCACACCAATGTTCATTATTGGGGTTATGAGTATATCTACTCAATCTACACACAACATAGGCTATATGTAACACCCCGTATTCAAGTACGTGTATTG
>NW_025875632.1:0-1483 GCF_002878395.1 Capsicum annuum
TAATATATGTATACATGTCATAATTTGTGACAAATTAGCAGAAAGAAAATTATTTTATTAACTATTATTGATAAATTTAATATTTATAATAATTAATGGCATTTTAGTAAACTTACCATTTACGATATAGTAGCATACCGTCAAATCAAATAATAAAAATGTTATTAAACAATAGTGAACAATACAGTCCATCCAAACATTGAATTGTATTATACTATACAATACAATACTATACCATACAGTACGATAAATTATGAAATCATGACAAACAACTATCCAAACAAAGTGTTATTTGGGCTTGCATTAGAGACATACAGACCTAAATGCATTACTACACCATTTATCCTAATAGTCAGTTTCTAATTATTTAAGGATTCCTACATAGTTGTACAGGCGATAAAGAGAAATATATATATAGTTAGTTAGTTAGTTAGTTAGTTAGTTAGTTAGTTAGTTAGTTATAATCTTTTGTCGGTTAAAGTTTAGCAAAAATGTATAAGAGATACAGAGAAATGCTAGTAAATTCTTATAGCATTTGAACTATAAAAAGGAACAAATCGTACAAATATATGGGAGGATACAACTCTATCTTCATATACAATTTTGAGTACTACAATAGATAAATTTGATCCAAAAATGATCAAAAAAAAGTCGAAAGGTACAACATAAACTATACACATGTGATTAAGCCTCAAATGAGATTAATTAGGAATCAGACTTTGATTAAGTGACTTTGTGCAGAATTTCTTTCGCATGTATGATGCATTAATAACGTTGTCCCAAGAAAGTACATCCCTAAGCAAAATATTTTGAAAAAACATTCATTACTTTTTTTTAAACTTGAGTTTATTTTAGCTGAATCTTTTGAATAAATTGTATTATACTAAAACAAGTGAATATGTTGCTAATATATGATACAAAAGTACTAAAAGAAAATCGATATTTGCAGCATGTACTAACTTGAACAGATATACCTACTACAGATATTGATGAGTGAAATTGACTCTTTTGGGTGAAGAAATCGAGCAGAAGAAAAACGAATAGAATAATAGGACAAACAAACCTTCTTTTGCACTTTTCTAGAGTGCTTTAAAGAATGTGAAAAAATTGTCTAAAATTGATATTATGGGGAAGATGAAAAAAATACAAACAATCAATAATAATTAAGAAAGTTT
Organism: Capsicum annuum; assembly: GCF_002878395.1. Classification (NCBI taxonomy): domain Eukaryota; kingdom Viridiplantae; phylum Streptophyta; class Magnoliopsida; order Solanales; family Solanaceae; genus Capsicum; species Capsicum annuum. Next base: position 1,176 of record NW_025875632.1, read on the forward strand.
ACATTGATATAGATCACTCATGAACTTTTTCCATTGTTTTGAGTTTTTTGATATATTATTAACTCGAAATGATTCATGTTTAGGGCACATTAAATTTTAAAAATTGAGCTTTGAAGAAGTTTTAATAGCTGAACATGGAGTCTTAAGTTTTCTTCAAAAGAGATTTATTCAATTGGAGCACATTTTCAGCATTGCACAAAATAATTTCACATTGTTTTTAGCTTCAAAATATAGATATTAAAAGAAAAAAAAAACTAATTAAATAGAGGAAAGAGACTGAGAAAAAGTGATTTATGTGGAGTGTAGGG
>NW_025875633.1:0-1977 GCF_002878395.1 Capsicum annuum
TAAAAAATTCATATAAAAATTATTTAGGGAGGTAAATAATTAAAGGTGAAGTTTAGGGTCTAAAGTAAGTTTTGCTAATAAGTTGAGGGGGGATTTGATGTATTTACTCTTAAAATAAAGATATTTAAATTTAAATAATTAAGATATTGCCTTTAGATTTGTATATTGAGTGAATGGGATATTTGTTTTTCAATAGCTAAATATATATGGTGTGTTTATTTTCAAATGGAATAAATGCATAATTTTTTAAAAAAAAATTAGAAAAACATAAACTTAATAAAATAAGATTATATTTAATAGGAAAATGAAATATCAATGTTTGCTAGGGATAGTTGAAATGATTTATCGTAGTGATGTTGGGATGATGGAAGGTGCTATGTTTAACAATGGCAATAGTGATATATAATCATGATGAGGCTTAGCGAGCTTCATAAGGTCGATCACTATATCAATTGATGGCGGAGAAATCTTAAAGAGCTTCTCCTCATTTATTACTGATCCAAGGTTCCAGGTCGTTGTGATGGTGTAGGTGATTTGGTGTTGTAGTGATTGACAAATTAATGAATGTTAATAGTAGTGATTCTAATACTAGAGTTGGTTGATATTAGTAGTGGGCGATGTGATAGTGATGGAAGACAGTAATGGTAGCAGTAGTTGACAATGGTGCTATTTATGATAGTGAAGGTGGTTGATAGCATGAATTGAGTTGACAATGATAGTGATCGATACTGACGGCAAAGATAATGGTGACGGATAAAATTTTAATAATGGAGGTTGTTGATGTGGTTGTGCTTAACAATAATAGTTGTCATGGGTGGTTAGTGATGGCGGTTGACGGTTGTACACAATATTAGTGAAATTATCCATACAAAAATATTGTTTGAAATTAAAACTTTGTTCAAGATCTTATTGTACCTTTCAAACCAACTAAATGTTAAATCTTACTGCAAACAATGTGTTTAATCATGTTACTAATAATTAAAGATAATTTAATTTGTTGTGATAAATTATTGACTAATATTGAGGAGGTAGAAAGATAGAAAAAAAATACTTTTAAGAGGAATTTCATAAATAACAATTGTTTAAAGTCAATTAAACAAGCGATACTTTCATATTAATCAAATCTAGTGATACCATTTTGTGCGATACAATCAATATATATATATATATATATATATATACTATGATATAAGCGAGAAAGAGAATTTTTTGGCGTCCTCGTAGGGCTATATCTGGCATTTTCTGAAGTTGATTTCCTTGAGGGGTGTGTGTTTCTCTTGTGAGTTAATTGGAATGGGATACATAAAGTCAACAACTTTTAGCTTTTTGGTTAAGTTTCTAGCATTCTCGTATTAGTGATTGACACTGATTGTCCACTTTCAAAATTTTAAAAATTATACAAATGCACAATTTATTTTTTTAATATTATAAAAAAAATTTAACTCTCTAAACATATTATAAAAATTTCAATATATACATAAAATGCTATATATATACCGGTTATGTTATATATATTAATAAGGAGTGAGAGTAAAGTAATTAAAAAAGTGAGAGAGAGTGTAATTACTTTCAAATCAAGTCAACACAGTTCATTCTTTTTAAAACGGAGAAAATAGTTTATACTCTCACTGATTCTAAATAAATGGTTTTTTTTATTACTACTATATATAAGGGAGGATTGTAGTCCTAAAATGTTTTTTTTTTTTTTCCATTTTATCCTTAAATGAAGGTTTAATGACTATAAGTTCTCATCCATTTTTTATAACATTGATTAATTATATGAGTTTTTTAAAATTCATACAAAAAGTGATGAGTCAAAAACAAAAGTGATAATGACACAATAAAAATTATATATCCAATCAAATTAAAAATTAATTCAACAATTTGTTGTCAACACCTAAAGTTTTTTTTTATATTCGTGGTGTCCAGGCAGCTTGCCTGCACCTCGACTAATTCCACGGGATATCTGTCACTCTC
>NW_025875634.1:0-1635 GCF_002878395.1 Capsicum annuum
AGTTTGGGGTATCTTAAATACACTCAAGATTATGCTTTGCATTATAATAAATATCCTGTGGTACTTGAAGGATATAGTGATGCAGATTGGATCACCAGATCGAACGAAGTAAAATCCACAAGTGGATATGTATTTACTATCGGTGAAGGAGTAGTCTCTTGGAAATCATCCAAACAAACTTGTATTGCTTGCTCTACAATGGAATCTGAATTTATCGCATTGGATAAAGACGGTGAAGAAACAGAATGGCTCCGAAATTTCTTAGAAGATATTCCTTATTGGCCCAAGCCAGTGGCAGTAGTATGTATACACTGTGATAGACAAGAGGCAATAGGTAGGGCAGGGAGCATGATGTACAACTATAAATCTTGTCACATACGATGGAGACATAATACCATTAGGGAATTTCTCTCTAGTGGAATTATCAATGTTGACTATGTAAAGTCAATGGATAATATGTCAGATCCACCTACAAAAGGTCTATCTATAGAAGGAGTGGAAAGGAATCCAAGGGAATGGATTTAAGGACTGGGACAAGTCAGCATGGCAGTTACTCTATTAGTAGGTTGGAGATCCCAAGAGCTAGGTTCAAGGAGATCAAACAAAGTTATGTCTGACAGGTTCAACATTGTAAATTACCCAACCCATTCTCATAATGTAGACAATGTATAGTAATCAAGGATAAGACTTAAAGTGAAAAGTCTTTTAATGATTATCTAAATTTGGTAGATTTGACCAAATAGTTTAATCTATAGAATTGAATGTTCAGAAATCACCTATGTGAGGGCGAAGTGGAAGCCACTTCAAGGAGAATGTTAGTAAAGGCGTATTCTCTAAGCTCTCATGAAATCGAGATGTGTTCATGGCTGAAAAGAATAAAATTGTGAGAACCATAAATAATTAAAGTCTGGTTGTGTGATATGTGTTGTCGAGGTATACATTAAATCTCAACAGTTCAAAGATATCAAATCTATCGATTGACTGAGTGCATCCGATACATGTTCACTACAGAAAGTTCAAAGGGAAACCACTTATCCAGATACAATCAGTTTTTGCTTGATGATCACACACTTGTTTGTAAAAATTTTATGAAAAATAGTCATTCCCCATTTATGTGAGGGATTGTTGGGTTCATAGTAAATGAGAGGTGTGAATAGAAAATAGAGAAAACCAAGTGGAAGAGAAAAATTAAGATCATACCAATATGGAAAGTGTACTAAGAGATAGGAAAACTTACTAAATTCTCCCACATTGGTGGGAGAAAGATTCTTTAAATTATTTATAATGTGAAACACACTCCCACATGGATAAGTGCGGCAAGGAATAAAAGATGCCTCCTGTCGTCATCCTCGTCGCTCGCTCGGTTTGACTTTAGATTTGGATTTCGATTTGTCAAATGATCGATCAATGAGATCTATCTTTTTGAACAAATTTTATTTGATGATCCAAATCTACCAAAACGAAACAGTATTCTCCATCTATGCATGCAGCAGCAGATGCAATGCTTCAGAAATTTTGAACTGATGCTTCTGTAATTCTGAACAGAACTAATGCTTCAAAATAGCTGCACTATTTTTAATTGATGTGTTATTTCAGAAGGATGCAATACTTTAGCAAAAGGACATACTAATTCAT
>NW_025875635.1:0-5640 GCF_002878395.1 Capsicum annuum
CCGCGAACGCCACCTCTAGTTGGATGATACATATCTTTTGCTGCTTTGCTTTCTAGTCTATAACCCTAGATTTCAATTGCAGAAGCAATTTGGAAGACGCACAAATAGTGAAAAGGACAAAGGAGAAAGGCGAGAGATTGTATAATTTACCTATATCATTGGTGTTCGATGTACCCCTATTACCTAAAATTCCATCTTTTTATTAAACTAGGAACTAGGAAAATTAGCACCGCATCAAGCGGTGTCAAAAAATTAATTTTTTTTGATTAATTTTATATTTATTTTGGATTTATTGTCTAATCGTAAAATTATAAACTATTCTCGTTCCATAAAAAAAGATAGACGTGAACTTTGAATTTTTGTAAATAAATATAACACAAAAAAATATGAAAAAAAGATAAAATAACCACAAGAATCTATGAAAAAAGGTAAATGACAATCATGCTCTATGATAGTGCCACGTAAGCAAGCTTAATTTTCTCTTTTATTTTATACAAGCAAGGGAAAAAAGTCTTACTTTGGATTAAGACTAGAATAGCATGGCCCGTGCTCACACGGGCCCAATATTAAAATATTTTGATTATGTATGATAAATTAGATTGATGTCAATATGAATTATAAAGGTCAAAGTCATCGCTAGGCACTCAAACTTGTTGCCAAAATTCACTTAGACCCCTAAACTATGGCATATTTCTATCAGACCCCTAACCCCCCGAATTTTGTTCTAATTGGGCATTTTTTGCCTACATGGTATTGTGTATGCAATGTAATTGCTTTAGGCGTGTGAGATTTATTTATTTTTTTACTAAATTAAGAATTGAAATATGTCAAGTGCTACTGAGGGCCCCAAAAAAATTAATTACAAAATTTATATTTAAATTATTTTAATAATATAATTTTTAATTATTATAATTTCTTAATTTTTTTAAAAAAAACACCTCACCTCCTATGTCATCTTCTTCACAGTACCCCACCCAACCCAACCCCATGCGTCTTTAACCCCACCCCGCCTCGCGTCTTCATTATTTCACAGTACCCCCACCCCATCCCATTGCTACTTTTTTGTTGATATGAATATGGTGGAAACTAATTATCAAGCTAAGAAGAAGAAAATTAAGGTTTTTTCTTGTAATGTGAATATGTTTTTGTTGTGATGTATGTTAGTGTAAAGTTTGAGAAATTATAAAATTATTTCATGAAGAAGAAGATGAACGTAGGGGGGTGGAGAGGAAGACGATGCACGTTGGGGGAAGGAAAGTAGATGAACGCTGGGGCTGGGGGTAGGTGGGGGAGTTTTATTTTTTAAAATTTTTTTTTTATATAATTTCTTCTTAATAATTAATTTTTTATTTTTATTTTTTAAATACAATTATTTTTTAATAATTTGGATTCTCAATGCCATTTTTTATTTTCATTTTTTTAAAATTTTATAATTTCTTTTTTATAATCCGGTTTTTATTTTTATTTTGAGATAATTTTATAATTACCTTTTAATAATTTGGATCCTCAATGCAATTTTTTATTTTTATTTTTAAAATTTCTTTTTAATAATCAATTTTTTATTTTTATTTTTAAATAATTTATAATTATTTTTTCATAATTTAGATCCTCAATTGCATTTTTTATTTTTATTTTTAAAATTTTTTTAGAATTTTATTTTTATTTTTTAAATAAGTTTATGATTATTTTTTAATAATTTGTTTTTTTATATTTTATAATTTCTTTTTAATAATCAGTTTTATATTTTTATTTTTAAATAATTTTATAATTATTTTTTAATTTATTGAACCCACAATGTCATATGTTAGCTTTCGATACGTCGTTTTTGCCATATCAGCGCATGTGCAACACACACTTTAGCTTTTAGCTGATAGGAAAAAAAGTCCAATTGAAAAAAAATTCGAGGGGTTTAGGGGTATGATAGGACCAGGTCATAGTTCAGGGGTCTACGTGAATTTTGGCAACAAGTTTCTACGTGAATTTTGGCAACAAGTTTGAATGTCTTTCGATGACTTTGGCCATTTATAAAACATGAATAGCAAAACATATTAACTACTTGATAGTAATTTTTTAAGGAGCCAAATTATTTCATAAGATAATTATTTATGACTTACTCATATAAATAACAAAATTCGATGCATTTTGAAGTTTAGATCTTTAATCATATGACTCAAATTTGATATATTAAGTATAAAATATGAGATTAAAATTGATACATAAGACTTGACACATGTTGTGTAAAATAGAGAATAACTGTTAAAAAAATAAAAGGTTATCTAGTCATTGCATATTACATCACATGTGGGTTGTAATTAATAGCCCAAAATTGCAATGTATTCCCCTACTAAGCTGACATAAACATCATTTTCTTTTATTTCTCTTTCTTTTTGATTTGTCAACTTATTCTTTGAAGATAAATTAAATTAATATTTTAAATTTAAATTTTAACTGTTTTGAAAACTATAAAAAAAACTATTAATTACCATCTGTCATATTAATTTAAGTTATTTGATTTTGAGAACACAATAAAACATACTTCAGTAAATGTTTTATCGAACTTTGCTTTTGTATATGTTTCTTCCATTGAAATATAGGAGTCATTTGTTAGAGTGTATAAAAATAATTTTGAATAAAATGTATTAGTAATGTTTGCATTAATAATGCTTGTATTAGTAATGTTGATATTATTTATGCTAACATTATTTCTTATACACTATTTGAAGTGTTGTATTAGAACTTGTCTTTTCAATTTTGATATATTTAAATAAAAGTTTTTTTAAAAAAGAATTGCATATACATTCTAAGATTCATCCGGGATCTAGCACGAATTCAACATATGCTATTTTTGCCTCAATTTAGGTGACACAAATAGAATTTAGAAAATCAATCATACTTTTAATATGTATTTAGATAATTTAAGTTGTTAATTATTGTAATTTATAATATTTTTTATTTAATTTTCAAATAATATATATTACTTTTCTTGTCCAAACTTTTGTGGCATTGATAGTCAATTATATTTTAAAAATAATTTAAGCTTTTAATTGTGATTTATAATACTTTTCTTCTATTCCAATTTAAGTGACACTAATATAATTTCGAGAGTCAATCAAATATTTATATTTAAAAAAAAATTTAAGTTGTTAATTATTATGATTTATCATATTTTTTTTACATATTTTTTTAAAAAAATATAGTTAACTATTGTAATTTATAATTCTTTTAATGAATAATATATGTTACTCTCCTTGTCCAGAGTTTGGTGTCATTGATAGCCAATTATATTTTTTAAATAATTTAAATTTTTAGTTATTGTACTTTATAATATTTCTTCCATTTAAATTCAAGGGGCACAGTGCTTATATGGCCATAATAATTAACTAGGGGTGATATAATTAAATTGCGATCGAGCAGCGAAGCATAAATGTATTAAATGACTTACAACGACTAATTAGAAGCGACGTAGCAAAATTACTATAAAAATACCCATGGAAAAAAAATTAAGTGGATCTCATATAAGACGTCAAGTTAATTTAAAACATCGAGAGTTAGTTTGTCATTTTTGTATCTATTTTTGTATCTATTTTACCTTTTTATTAAATATTATTAATTTTTGAGTATTTATATGACTTATAATAATTAATTAGGGGTAAAAAGATATGTCATAAATGTTTATTTTACCTTTTTAATTAAATAGTACTCCTTCAGTTTAAAAAAGAATGACATATTTTGACTTGACACAAAGTTTAAAAGAATAAAAAAGACTTTTGAATCGTGTGACCTTAAATTAAAGTTGAGTGAAACGTATCAAAATGCCCGTTAATCCAGTGGTTTTAAACATGTTATATGAAAAGTTGAAATTAAAGTATTTTCAAAAAAGGAAATGAGTCATTTTTTTTAAACAGACTAAAAATAAAAGCAAGTCATTCTTTTTTAAAAGGAGGAAACAATAATTTTTTAATATATAAATGACTTATAAAAATTAATTAGGGGTGATATAATAAAATTACGGATTGGATATTATTAAATGTTTAATATATAAATAATTTATAATAATTAATTAGAGGTTATACAGTAAAATTACGATTGAAGCAGACATGTCATAAATGTCTATTTTATTTTAATTAAATATGATTAATTTTTAAATATATAAATAAATTATAATAATAATTAATCAAGGGTGATACAAGAATGTTGGTGAATTTTTAAAAATCAAAGAAACACTAATTATTAGATTTATTTAGTTAAAATCATAATTCAGTAGGTTTCAGATAAATTGAAAAAATATCAAATTAATTAAATAAGTTATATGAGTAAAATACATTTTATATATTAAGTTTTTTAAAAATAAAATATTAAAACTTTTGGTTTGAGTTTGAGGTGATTAAAATAACTACAATCCAACAAGTAATTAATGTTCAAAGTTTTAATTAAAAAATTCATTAACTCGTAGGGATAGTATGCTTAATCCAATACGGATAATGTGATTTACATAAATAAAAATAACTAATTATTATTAGTATTTAGTAACAAATTACGTTTAACCTTATATAAATAAAATCTTGTTAGGTATTTTTCTTTAATTTCTTTTTATTGGTATATATTGACTTGACACAAATCTAAAAAAAATATTTATTAAAAATTTATTCTATTAAATTAGCTTTATTAATTATACATTAAAAATTTAAATTAGGCAAACTTGTATTTCATGTAACAAATAAGGAAGAAAACAAATTATATGTTTGATATGAAATGTAAATAAAGAATCAAATGTATTAAATTATAATTATCATATTAATTATTAAAAATGAAAAATAGAGGGCCCACATGTGGAAATGAATGCAAGGCTATGTAAATTTTTTAAATGGCATTATCCGTAATTAATAAAAAAAATGTGGGCTTTGTTTTAAGACAAATTTTTAAAATGGCATTATCCGTAATTAATAAAAAAATGTGGGCTTTGTTTTAAGACTTTTGCCATCAAGAGAAGCTCAAAATTTTTTCAATATGAGCTAACAATTTTCTTTAAAGATCTTAATGCCCTTAACTTCGAATTTAAAATCAAATATATATCATGTTGAAACCACTCTTTCTAATATATAGAAAAGAAAAGACATATACTTTTTCTGTTTCAACTTAGTTGGACATATTCTATTTTACATGGTGATTAAGAGATTATAAATTGAGCAATAAATTTCACTATTTTACCCTTTACAATATTAGATATTCATTGAACATAAAAAATAAAATTAAAATTGTATTTATTCACATTTAATGATACAATTAATTATTAAGGTAAAAAAAAATTATCCTGATTTAGTAAGATGACTAACTAAAATAAAACAAAGAGAATAATCAACAAATTATAGGCTATAACATTTTGAAAATTAATTTATATTAAAATAATTAGGAAAAAGGCATAGTTTCCACCCCAAACTATAGTCGAAAAGTCGAATCCACACCTAAACTATATAAGTGACCTATTACACACCTTAACTATAAAAAAAGTGATACATTTTACTCCCTAGATCTGACGTGAAAGATACATAATTATTTAAATAAAAAATGGCGCGTTTAAATTAAAAATTAATGCAAAAAAAAATTAAAATACCCCTCCCCCAACCCCCAGCATCCATCTCC
>NW_025875636.1:0-1428 GCF_002878395.1 Capsicum annuum
CGTTGTATACATTACATATTTAGTCTCGCCAAAAACACTTCCAGTTTTTTCTTTTTTATTTTTTTATATTTTTTTCTTTTTCGTGTTTTCCCCATTTTTTCTTCTTATTTCTTCTATTTTTTTAATTTTTAATTTTTATTTTTTTTCTCTCTTCTATCTCTAATTTCTATTTCTCATTCTTTTTTTCTTTTCATCTTTGATTTTTAGTTTTCTTTTTTTACTTATTTTCTTTATCGTATTTTCTTATTTTATATTTTTTGCATTTTCAAAAAATATGACTAATCGAGCACAAGTCATGGATGATAACGTAACTATCACAATTGTTTGTCGTATTTGTAGTCACACCGTCATTTATATTTTTGTATTCATCGAAACACTATATTTTTATTTGTATTTTAAAGTTCATACTTGTATATGTATTTTGTAGTTCGCATTTAAAATTGTATTTTATAGTTCGCACTTGTATTTGTATTTGTTAGTTCGCACCATCATTTATATTTTATATAATTCGCACTTATATTTTAAAGAACTATTTTGTATTTGTATTTTATAGTTGACTTGATATTATATTGAATTATATTTTTATTGTGTTTGTATATTTAGATTATATTTGGATTTATATTCTATTTTCGTCGATGTCTTTTTATTTTTAAAGAATTATTTTGTATTTCTATTTGTAAATTGATAGCAGATTGTATTTAGCCGTGACTATATACAATTTATCATTTGTATTTATATACAAATTAATAAGTAAATGCATTAATTGTATTTTCTTGATTATAAAATATATAAATATGTAATGTATCATTTAATACAAGTATATCGTTTTGTATTTGTATGTCAAAATTGTCATTTATATTTGTAAATAAACAAATATCACTTGATACAAATACAATTACAAACAAATGAAATAAATGATTTTACTAATACAATATGTATTCGTATATATTGTATTTGTATACAAATTTGAATTGTATTTATTTGTATCAATAAATACAACTCGTATCAATAAATACAAACAAGTATTCGTAGAAACATAATCAATCGTTCTTTTTCAATAATTAAAAAAATAAAAATAATAATTCGCATTTGTATTTTATAGTTCACACTTGTATTTGTATGTTATAGTTTGCATTTGTATTTGTGTTTTATAGTTGGCACTTGTATTTATATGTTATAGTACGCATTTGTATTTGCATTTTATAATTGGCACTTGTATTTGTGTTTGCTAGTTCGCACAAATGAAAAGAAGGAGAAAAAATAAAAAGAAAAAAAAAAAGAAAGAGTGAGAGAAAAAGAAGGGAAAAATGAAGGGGAATTTTTTTTTTTTTAAAAGGAGAGTAATAGAAAATAGAGAAAAAGTTTTAAAAAAAAAAAAAAAAAAAAAAAAAAGAGAAAACAAAAAAAAAATGAAAAACGAAAGAAAAA
>NW_025875637.1:0-1988 GCF_002878395.1 Capsicum annuum
CAGTTGGTTGTTGTTCAGCCATAGGAACAGTGTTATCTTGGTCTTCTTGGAATTAAGGAATTCTAAGGAGAAGGATTGCTTCTCTCCTGCATTGATGGTAAAGTTGCTCACGTTCAAAGCTTGGTTCAACCAAGTCATGATCCCTTGCCAGCTTTCTACTTTGAAAACCTATTTCCTGCAATACAAAACCAAGACCAAATGTAAAAAACACCAAATGAATCTAAAATTAAAACTAAAATTAACAATTGTTAAATAACAAGTCCCTGGAAACAGTGCCAAAAACATGGTAGCGCTCAAGCACACACGCAAATGTACGTGATCTTATCAAGTAGTAAAATAGCCTAATTAAAGACAAGTATCGTTCCCACATAGACTTGATTTAACAACAATTGAATTCTAGTACACAATTTAGATTAATTTAGTGCAAGAGTAACCAAAAAGAGAATTTTGAATTATCTAAAGGAAACAATACAAAAAATAAAATACTTGGAACAATCAATGGAGTAAAACCTAGGGTTAAAGCACTCCAAACAATCATACTATGTTATTGAATTTCATTCGTTAATTGCTTATCTTGGTTGTTGATTCATAGGGTTAATTGCATGATCATGGTTTCCCAACCTTTAATCTTTTACCTAATTGTGACATAACAACTACATTGTTGAGCGGGGATGTAATAATCAAATTAGGTGAATTAAAGTTATCATCCTACGTATAAATTAAGTAAGGCATCTAAGTACATCTCTACCCTAGACGCTAAGTTTAATTCTTTATTTTATAAAAGAAAAAGACCCAAACTTTATTTATTCTCATATTCTATCTCCCTATTCCCTCTCCCGAGATCAAAAGGTCGACAATATATGTATTTTAGGGGTGATCAATCCATAAAATAATTAAAGTAAGAATAAACAAACAACCAAATATGATAAGCAAAATTAACGAATTTAATCCAAAACAATAATAATCATGTTGTTGGTTTTAACTCCAAAAAGAAGATTTTTAGCTGATAACATTCATAATCACGATTCAATTAATTAAATACATGATATGAAAAATTAAAAGCTAAATAAAATAATTAAAATCTAATAAACTGTGTAGCAGCCTCCATATTTTTTCCTCCAAAAATCGTGCACTATGTCACCAACGTGTCCAAAGCTGCATCCCTAGTCATATTCCATCAAAATTCCCATAAGGAAAATATATAATTTTGTTGTTTTGTGCCAACTTTCTTGAACCGTGTGCCATTCCATTTTTGAATAAACATAGGACAAAGTCCCAAAGCTGTTGTTGGCAGAATATAATTTGAGCGACGCGAGGCGTTGCTGGACTTATTAGATTTGGAATTTTCGACGCGGCGCGTCGACTTCGCGTAGATTCACTAGAATTGGCTTCCAAAATTTTGGTTAAGATATCACAGTATTTCGCTCACAAAGCCTCTTATAATATCACACACCACAAATTAAAGATCAAAACAACACAATATTCTCAACGACAACGCAAAACAAGAGCTAAGATAAGGCAAATTCTCAATAATATTTCACTTATTATTCCGACTGTTGACTTAATGAAATTAAACTTTGCACATTACAAATAAGTTATTTCACTCATAATTACACCATTAAAATATTTGGAATAAATTAAATACATTTGAATCCACCAAAACCAACTAGACACACCTAGCTCAAGTTAATAAAATTAGTTTTCCGGGTTGAACTCTAAATTACTCAATTAAGCACAAACTTGTTTAAAAAATACTTTGAACATTGTAATCACATACTTGGACACTTAAGTACTTATTTATATTAATATGAACATGTCAAGAACATGAATTTCTCTAAAAAAAAAAGGGGTGAAATAAGCTAGAATAATGATACAAAAGTGTATATAACCACCTCAAATCAAGGACATATGAACTGGCAGAAAATGGGTTGATTTGGTCAACCTGTCTACAATAACCCAAATCGAATCATGCTGATGACGCAAAAGGG
>NW_025875638.1:0-1846 GCF_002878395.1 Capsicum annuum
TGAATCAGTGGATCTTTGTAAAATTATATATATTTAAGAAATTTATTAGGATTCGAGAAAAGGGGATACTCGAATAGGAGTGATGTAGATAGTTTACACTAATATAAATTGTATTAGTAAATTTCTTGAAATCATGATCTTGATAATTATTGTGCATGAATTTGTGACTCAGCAATTGTCTTTTCGGGTTTGTTAGCAAGTAATTGCTCACATAAAACCCTGAATAAGATTTGCCATTTCCATTCGACTAGTGATATAACTTTGTTATTACTTTATTTGAATTTGTGACCTAATAATTACTTTCTTGAATTTGGCATCTAATAATTGCTTTTTTAAATTCGTGAGCTAGTAAGTACTTGGTCGAACTCGCGATCTATAAGTCATGATCCTTCATCTTTCATGAAAGTATGAATAAGATTTGCTAAGTTTTCCTCAGTGAGTTATAGTTTAATTATTGTTTTAATGTATTAGAAGTTTTGCTAAAGTAATAAAAAAAAGGGGAGACCTCGCAGAATTAAAGAAAGAATGATATTGTAAGTGCTACGATGTAGGTAGTGTATTCTACTGCTAACATCATTACTAATACTTGGTTGAACTCATGACCTAATAATTGCTTGGCTTAACTCGTGACTTATCTATTACACGACAATAGCCGATTGAAAGGTGTTCTTTTGGGGAAGAAGAGTTCAATTCCAAGAGAAATGAATTGTTAAAATGTGATAGCTATTTGGAGCCCCAAGTTAAAGTCTAAGAATAGAAGTATTAGAGGATAAAATTTAGTTTTGAAGAGATCCAAAATTGCGTCCAAAAGAGCCCAAAAGGAAACCAAATTTATCCCATAAGTAGTGCTAAAATCAGCAGCCCAATCAAATTCCACGTAAAGCTCAAAAACAACAACCAAAATGACCCAATACATTTTTATTTCAACTCAAATATTAGAGTTTGTTTCTAACACCGCCGCTAAACAATGGGTTTATTACTAAGTTGTAGAATGATTTTTTAGGGCTTTATAAGGCAGGGTTTTCCTCCATATTCACTGACCCACCAGCGCTGAAAAGTTGTTTCTCTTCTTATTCTTTCAACCTCTGTTCTCTCTCGGTATTAGAGCCATTATAGAGTTCAAATCTTGTCCTTTGTCTATGAAAACTCACCTCAATCCATAGATTCGAAAGGACTTCGTTTAACTTTAACTTAGATGAACTTGGTGAGTATCTTCAATCCTCATTTTCTAGTCTGTATTTCATATGTGCCTGTCTTTTGTCTTCTTCATTTTTAACCGTCAGATCTGCTTTTATGAGCTTTGATTCCACCTTATTTTGTTGTACAACCATCTTTATTTGGGATCTTTCATTCTTGCGATGAGGTATGTCTTTTTTGAGATAAATTAGGTCGCCTTTACATCTTTATAAGTTTAAATATTTTTATAATATGTATCCCAACTTTCTATGGTGTTATAAATAGTGTAGTTCTTGACATCTGTAGTATGATCTAACGACCTTATACGATTCTTTTTGTGAGTTTCTCTGTTTTTTGTGATATATCGTGTTTAGATTCGAACTGTTAGATTTTCTTCATTGTTGCTCTCTTGAAATTGGTCTTGTTTTAATCCTAAGAAATATGATTTGTTATTTATCAATATTTAAGATCTTTTTAATTGTGATTAATTGCTCAGTAGAATAGTTAAAATTAAGTTTATTCAGACTATTCAGGGCCCCTAATATCGTTGTTATAAAAATAGCACAAAAATTTTCTATTACTGGAGAGAAATTGAAAGTCGTCAGTTTTTTTGAGAAGCAAAATTAAGAATAAGAAATTAATAAATAAGCTAGTTGTGGTAATGTTAGTT
>NW_025875639.1:0-2268 GCF_002878395.1 Capsicum annuum
TGGGGGCGTCATCAAGCGTAGTATCTACAAGCAAAGGCCAAACAAATATGACACCTAAGAATATGAGTGAAAAGTCAAGCCCCTGGTAGTGCAACTGAAGTATGTAAGGGCCGTAATGATGTTATTGTTGATAATGTTCCATCAACTAAGGCTCATGAAGTTGGATAATGATGAATCAGACATGGTCAATAATGCGAAGGTTATGGTCAAGTCTTCCTCGCAGCCAAGCACGTAATAGGACCAATAAGAACCAGCAGAAGCGTCATCCTATCATGGTCGAGTTATTAACCACTGGAAACCTCTACTATGTTATAGATGGTCCTACGAAAACAAACTCTTTGTCACAATAGGCTAAGGTCCACGTACAATCTTCACTCATTTCACGGGGTATGTTGTTATTTTTATTGTCATTATTATTTTTATTATTATAGTTGCTATATTTTTTCATGTCGTACTTTGTTTTCCTATCTACTTTGATTTATTATACTCAAATCGAGGATCGGAACCTCCCTACCTAACGGAAGTAGGGGTAATGTGTGCGTATATTTCACTTGTGGGATTACACTATTATTTATATTTTTTTTTGTTGTTGTTTGATTCATTGATTTGATTTGGGCTTTCGTTAAAGATTCGATCTTGATGTTTATATACTGATTTTATGGTTGTCAGGCAATTCTTATGGTCCAGGTGGTATGACCGGCAGGGCAGAATATAGACATGAAAAATATGGGTTTTACGCACCTACTGGATCTGCAATTGAGAGTTTTCCCAAAGAGTCGAGGGGTGGCTATGAAAAACATAATAATAATAAGCAAGGAAAAGCACATGGCATGTGTAGGTAACGGGTTTCAACCGAATTGATACAGTATACTGCCATTACTAGGCCTTTTCAAATGATAACAACTTCAGTTGGGATAGCTGATTTCAGAAGTGTTGATTTCTACTGATATGCTACAATTGTTCACTTCTTAGAGTCATTCCACGACTGCAAATATAGACGTGATGAAAATCAATTGTACATATTTTCTGCTGATACGGTTCCTAGATGGCTAACTGCAGCTTAACATGTAGATTTTCACACACTGGCAGCAGCTGATAAGTTTGGGAATATCTACTTTGTGAGATTACCTCAGGACGTCTCAGATGAGATTTAAGTTGATCCTACTGGTGGAAAGATAAAATGGGAGCAGGGTAAGGGGAAGCTTAATGGATCCCCAAACAAGGTTGAATGAATAGTGGGATTTCATGTTGGTGATTTGGTCTCTTGCCTACAAAGGGCATCACTTATTCTAGGAGGGGCCGAATGTATAATCTACAGGACTGTGATGGGTCGCTTCGGGGAAATGTTTCCATTTACATCCAGGGATGATGTTGAATTCTTCACTCATTTGAAGATGCATTTAAGGAAAGAGTTTCCACCTTTATCTGGCAGGGATCACATGGCCTACAGATCTGCCTATTTGTCAGTTTAGGTAGGTATGTACTTGCTCAATCAGCTATTTCCTTTAATGTTCCAAATTCAAAGGTGCAAAATTCTCTTTACCTACTTCGTTTGATATCCTGGTTAGTGCAGACATGTACTGGTGTGGTAGATGAATGTCGTTCAATTTCCTTGGGTATTTGATGTTGATGCTAAAGTATAACTGGGTTGTCTTTAGCTACTTTACAAAACTTGGTTGGTAGGAACTCAACGTGATGTGGCCTATATCACCATTAAAATATTTTATACATTCATTTCATCATGACTAGATTATCAAATGACCTGAAAGATAGTTCCATGATAAATTCGATTAATACGAGAATGCATCATTTTAATAATAACATCTATGCAGCTGAAGAAGCAAACCTTGGATACATGTGAAGTTGGCGACTTGTCTAGAATAGAGCGAGGTGTTCAACTGAAGTTGCTGCTTTAAAGTTTGATTTTGCTCGACTTCCAAATGCCTCAAAATAGCACCAAGTATATCAGTTGTACCAACAATTAGAGCAAGGTTGCAGACTGGTTCCTACCAGCTGCAGCAGCAAACTTGTCTGCTGCCTACACGGGTACATTTTTTTATCAACTTAGACACTTCATACGTATATCATCGATATGAAGAAAAACCATATAAGTATCATACATTTTCTTTTAGAGGATTGATTTTCCAAATATTCAATCAACTAATAGTTTTTATCTCAAACAATTACTTATTTTCTTAATTTTACTTTTTTTTCCCAACTTAAAAACTTTATGAAATATTAACTATTAGTTGAACGACAATGATAATA
>NW_025875640.1:0-2926 GCF_002878395.1 Capsicum annuum
TTTTTTTTTTGGACAAGTCCAACTGTTGAAGGATACTTTCCTTGTTTATAATCGTTATTCTGTTCTGAGAAGAACATCTACTTGATTGAAAGACAAACACGCGAATTAATGACAAATTCGTGATCCTAGTCCATCCCATTATCTGGTAGATTGGACCGTTTGGATGTGTATTAGCACATCCTCTAAGAAACCCGTAACTGTGTCGTAATTCTCTAGCATATTGAATTTTATTGGTGTCTCTGGTACAATGCTCCAAAGAGTTAAGCAATGTATGGTTGGGGTAAAGAGGACCGGGAGTAAAATGAGGAGTATGTGTCATTTGATTCATTTCCCTTGTTTGTTAGTCAAGGCAAACAAGTAAAGAGTTAACATTGGTTGACTCCTCTATCTATACTATACTAGTTCCCGAACACGTGCGCCACACGTGTGAATATGGCAATGAATACAAAAAACTTAAATCGATATAAAAATTATTTTAATATATGTGTGATGATAACGCTAAATTTGAAGGGAAAAAATACAAACATGAAAGTTTAAATATATAGATCATGCACTTCCCTTCTACGTAATTTTGAACCATCTAAAATAAAAGAGTTTCTAGTCGGAGAAACTGGGTCTGCCGATGGGTACAAACCTTATTTGAGGTGCCTTAAGTGAAAAGTTGTGCCAACTATAGGTGTCTACTGATGGGATCTGCCTAGTAATTTTGAACCATCTAAACTACCAAAATTTCCAATTGTACATAACACAACAAAAAATTTGACTTCAACCTATAGACTACATCGTTTTTAGCGGTACTAAATTTTTAAAATTTGAATTTCATTCATAAGCTACATCGTTTTTAGTGGTACTAATTTTTTAAATTTTAACTTCTTCGTCCATACACTACATTATTTTTAGGGGCACGAATTTTTAATATTACCAAAAAATTTTATGACAAGGAGAAATGTGTATCAACTTATCCTTCTCAAAAGCACTTACTTGATTATATTGTAGATTCCGAAAATTGTTTTTACTTTGGGTTTCTACCTATTGAGGCCCAACTACTCCGAAGGTGCCCTAGTAAATCCCCTTTAGGAAGGAAGTTGGCAAGTGCTTCCTACTACAAGCGACTCCATAACTTGTACTAACTTTTGAAATCTATAATAAATTAGTTATTTTATCTTATGCATCATAAACTTAAAAGATTCTTGGAGCTATTCCTTGAGTTACATGATTGTACTTTGGATGATTAGGATTCACTGTACTAACAACACTACTTTGACGCGTGTAAAATAATTTCAATAAAATTTTCCAATTAATGGTGTTGAGAAAATAAAAATTACCTAATGAGATATCATGATGATTTCACCTACTTAGTAAAGGAGCTTCCAAAGTTGTGCAACTGCCAAGGTCGTGCATCCAGAGCTTTTGGCATTTCATTTAATTTGTGTGAGCCTTGTATTTCCTGCTGCTGCTTTGTTACTATCATTGTTTATATTTTCTTGTAGTAGTGGTTGTGGGCGTTGATGGTTGGATAGGGTCATGTCCGAGGGGGTTGGGGCGGGGGGCTGTTGTGGGGGCGGGGGAAGAGGGAAGGGCGGGGGTGGGAGGGAGGCTAAGGTTTGGCGTCAGGGGCGGTAGAGAAAGACGTGATGATAGAGTTGGTAGGCTGAGGGTTGGGTCTTGGAATATAGAGACTCTTCAGGGTAAGTCCATAAAGCTTGTGAAGATTCTTAGAAAGAGGAGGATTAATATTGTGTGTGTTCAAGAGACTAAGTGGGTAGGGTCTAAGGCTAGGGATGTGGATGGTTACAAGCTTTGGTACTCTGGGAGCGAGAGGCGTAGGAATGGAGTTGTTATCTTAGTAGATGAAGAGCTTAGAGGTCAGGTAGTGGAGGTTAAGAGGATCAGCGATAGGTTGATGACTATTAAGTTGGTCATTAGGGGGTTTACCCTGAATGTGTGTAGTGTTTATACGCCGCATGTGGGCTTGGATGGGGAGGAGAAGATGCGGTTTTGGGAGGCTTTGGATGAGGTGATGAGAGGCGTGCCTAGATCGGAGAAGATTGTTGTAGCAGGAGATTTCAATGGGCATATCGGGGCGTTACCAGGAGGCTTTGGTGATGTGCATGGTGGTTTTGGTTTTGGGGAAAAAAATGAAGAGGGGGCTACGATAATGGATTTTATGAGGTCCTTTGGGCTGGTGGTGGTGAACTCGGGCTTCCCGAAGAAAGACAATCACCTGATCACCTTTCGAAGCGCGATAGCCAAGACCCAGATTGATTTTTTGTTGCTTAGGAAAGGGGATAGGGTGTTGCGTAAGGACTGTAAGGTCATCCCGAGTGAGAATCTTTCGACCCAGCATAGGCTCTTGGTTATGGATTTGGGTATAAAGAAGGATAGGAAGAGAAGGGGTGAGGAGTGTAGACCTAGAATTAAGTAGGGCGGCTTGACGCCAGTGAATGCGTGGAAGATAGGGGAGAAGTTGGCGGGAATGGGGATGTGGGAGTGTAGGGGGGACGTGGATAGTATATGGGTTACGGTGGCTAGGTGCATCAGGGAGAATGCTAGTGAGGTGTTGGGTGTTTCTAGGGGCCGGGCTGAGCATCATCGGGGGGATTGGTGGTGGAATGAAGAGGTTAAGAAGAAAGTGGAGACCAAAAAAGGGGCTTATGCTAAGTTGGTTGAGAGTAAGGACGAAGAAGAGAAGTGGGTAAACAGGAAAGAGTACAAGTTAGCTAGGAAGGAGGCTAAGTTAGCAATTACGGCGGCTAATTCGACAGCATTTGAAAGCTTGTATGCGGGGTTATAGGAGAAAGGAGGGAAAAAAGGTTGTTTAGACTCGCTAAGGCTAGGGAGAGGAAGGGTCGTGACCTCGATCAAGTGAAGTGCATTAAGGGGGAGGATGGTACAGTGTTGGTGGAGGATGGCCACATTAAGAATA
>NW_025875641.1:0-1276 GCF_002878395.1 Capsicum annuum
GCCTGGGGTCTGGGCGTGTTGTGGGCTAAAATTTGATGGGGTATGCCTAGGAGGTTGGGGATCATCACAGTGTGGTCCGTTTATTTTATTGTGGCCATTTGGGAGGACAAATGGGCAAAATGGTGCGAACGGAGCATTTTCAACCTAAATCGTTGAGCTATAGCCCACGAATTTGGGGGTGAGCTTGGGGTCCGAGCGTCCTGTGAGTAGAAAATTGATCGGGGCGTGCCAGGGAGGTTTGGGATTGTCTTAATGTAGTTCGTTTAATCTCTAATGGCAATTTAGGTGGATAAACGGGCGAAACGGCGCGAACGGGGTAATTTTGGGCCAAAACGATGAACTATTGTCCACGGTTTTGAGGGTGGACTCGGGTTTCGGGCATGTTTTGGGCCAAAAATCCACCGGGGTAATCCAGGGAGATTGGGGATCATCCCTGTGTGGTCCATTTAATTTTTCATGGCCATTTGACTGGACAAACGGGTGAAACAACATGAATGGGGCATTTTTAGGCCAAATCAGAGTGCTATAGCCCACGGTTTTAGGGGTGGGCCCGGGGTACGGGCATGTTGTGGGCCAAAAATCGACCGGGGCATGGCAGGGAGGTTGGGGTTCGTCTTAGTGTGGTCCGTTTAGTTTTCTGTGGCCATTTGGGTGGACAAACGGGTGAAATGGTGCGAACGGGGCATTTTAGGCCAAATCGGTTGCTATAGCCCACGATTTTGGGGGTGGGCTCGGGGTTCGGGTGTGCTATGGGTCAAAAATTGATCGGGGCATGCCAAGGAGGTTGGAGATCATTCTAGTATGGTTCGTTTTATTTTTCGTGGCCATTTGGGTGGACAAATGGGCGAAACAGCATGAACGGGGCATTTTTGGGCCAAATCGGTGTGCTATAGCCCACAGTTTTTGGGGTGGCCCAGGGTCCGAGCGTGATGTGGGTTGAAAATTGACTGGGGAATGCTAGGGTGGTTAGGGATTATCCCAGTGTGGTACATTTAATTTTTCGTGGCCATTTGGGTGGACAAACCGGCAAAACGGTGCGAACGATGCACTTTCGGGCTAAATCAGTGTGCTTTAGCCCACGGTTTTGGGGGTGGGTTTTGGGTCCGAGCGTGCTGTGGGACAAAAATCAAATGGGGCATGCCAGGGAGGTTGGGGATCATCCCAGCGTGGTCTGTTCAGTTTTTAGTGTCTATTTGGGTGGACAAACGAGCGAAACTATGCGAACAAGACATTTATGGGCCAAATCGGTGTGCTATAGCCCACGGTTTTGGGGTTG
>NW_025875642.1:0-1294 GCF_002878395.1 Capsicum annuum
AAAATGAGAAAGCCAAAACATGAGTCTTCATACACTTAAGCAGAGATTCTTTAGGAACTAGAGAAGATGAGGGCACGAGTTAAAATCACCAAAGTTGTTTGGGAAATCCCATAGGAAGGGTGGGTCAAGTATAACATAGATGAAGGTTCTAGAGATAATCCTGGAGCTAGTTCATATGGCTTTTATCTTAGAAATGGGCATGGGGATCTATTGTATGCAAAGGGAATCAACATAGAGGACACTACTAACTCAGAAGCAGAGGCAGAAGTTATATTACAAGTAGCTACACATTGTAATCTGACACATCACAACAAAGTTTGGATGTGCAGAGGCTATATGGGACTAGGCCTCTTTGATGGTCGGGGATATTTGGATGTACTAAGATCCCTTACATTCTTTCATGTGAGGATCCAAATTTGAATTTGAATATATCCTATGGGACTTCTTACACAGACTTGAGCTTTCTTTGATGATAGGTAAGCTTGCCGTTCTTTTACCCTTTTGTGGGCTTTCATTGAGTAAAGCAGGCTTGACAAGATGAGAATCACATTCCTATAAAAAGAAAATAGAATCATCTTCAAGAAGACAATTCAACTACTATCGTAAGTAGTTATGTATTTCTCATGCCTTTTCTGTACTGAATTACTATATATCACTGTTTGTGAACACTAAGGCCTTAATGGACTATTAGAACTAGCTGTAAAGGTAGAAAAAATAGATGAATCAAGAGCAAAAGATAGTGGTTAGGTATTTTTTAAGAAAGGATAGAGTTTTTGAGTGAGGATTGACCGAGGGGAGTCTATGATATAGCTATCTATAAATAATATCGTAAAAAGGACATGTAGGAGCCAGTAGAGTAGATTGATCACATGGTTTTGTACTGGTCATCTTTGAGCTATCGGATAATGATTGTTCCATCTCTTAATAAAGAGGCTTTGGAACCTAATCTTATTAGACATTAGGTAAGAAAGGGGACTACTCTATCATGTAATAAAAAAACGTCAAATATATATCATAAAAAATATATAAAATTAAAACATATAACTTATAAATCGAAAAACTTAAAAATAAAAAATTTAAGTAACTAAAAGACTTCAATTATATAACTTAAAAAATTATAAAAATAAAAACTAAGAGTTTATATATTGAAAAAACTTAAAAGGGTTAAAAAACATTAACAAACTAATGAACTTCAAAATATAAGTTATAAAATTTTATATCTTCAAAAAATTATCTTATAAATTATAAGAACTTTTAAGTTATAAGTTATCACATGAAAATTAACTTTTTTTTT
>NW_025875643.1:0-1806 GCF_002878395.1 Capsicum annuum
AGTAAATTAGAAAAATACAATAGATGCTGAAGAAACAGATAATTATGACTCGGAGGATAGTGAAACATATACAGAAATTCTAGAAAACATAGGAAAACTAGAAATTAATGAAAAACAAGAAGCAATTAATAAAGAAACTTTAGAAAATATAAACACAGAAATAAATACTCTTAATAAAGAAGACGACGAAAACATAATACCTAGTACATCAGAAATAAGAAAACCTACATATTATTATAAAGATAAGTTTAAAAAATATAACCTAAAAAATGAATATAACAAATGGACACCAAAAAAAATAATTAATAAAAATTCTAACTTTTTAGATTTAGACTGTGTGATAGACACAATTAAAACAATACAACTATGGGCAGGATACATGTCAAAACAATTATTAGATAATAATATCGATACAACAAATATACTAGAATATATAGAAAGGACATTAATAGGAATAGTAAAATTATTATTTTTAAACCTAGTCGAAGCAAGTAAAAAATTATTAAGATCTGATAAAAAAACAGAAGGAACATCAACAATTACTAAAATATCATCAACAAAAATATTGAAAAAATATGAAGTAGCTATAAGAGATGAATTTAGCAGTATTACAACAGAAGAAGAAGAACAAAATAAATAAAAAGATACGAATAGAAATTTAATGTTAAAATTAGAAATATGTAATATGTGCTATATAGATAAATATACGTGCGCATTTAAAGAATACTACTATAAGGGAACATATAATATAGAGGAAAGTAAGGAGATAAGAAAATTATATTTTAATAAATTACCTGAACCATTTAGTTCAAAGATAATAAAAAGTTGGGATGAATAAAAAATAGTAGATACCCTAGGAGCAAGAATAAAATTTTTACAACAATGGTATCGAAATCTATGTGAGAAATATAGAGAAGAAATAAAAATGGGAAAAGCATTAATAAGAAATTTAGCATGTTGCAAAGATGAAATAACACCTCAATTTGAATGTGAATAAAGATATTATAAGAAAAGAAAAAGAGATAAGAAATATAAGGAATAAAAGAATCAAAATATAAGTATAAGAAACCAAGAAAAAGATATTATGTAAAAAATTACAAACCTTAAAGACCATATAGGAAAAAGAAATCTAAAAAAGAATGTGCTTGTTGTAATTGTGGAAAACTAGGACATTTAGCTATTGATTGTAAAATGCCTAAAAATCCAAAAAAAGAAACAAATATCAAAAATAAAGATAGAAAATATAGAATATATGCAGATAAATTATATAGATTACGAATTAGAAAATGAAGATAGTGTATATGAAATTTTGGAGAATGAAACAGATAACAAAATAGATAGTGAATTAAATGACTGAAGAAGATATAAAAATGAACCAAATAACTGAAGAAGATATAAAAATAATAGCAAAGGAAGCATATTTAAATGAAGAAGAAACAGATAAAAAAATAATATTTGATAACAATATATTTAATGAAATAAAAGGAAAAGAGTTAGACCTAAGTGTAGAAAAAATATTTAAAATACCAACAATAAAAAATATATTTAGCAAAAAAAAAGAAGAATACTACGTAGTAAGCTAAAAAGAACATGTAATAGACTGTAGATATGCAAAAAGAAGAGCTAGTATACCACTAGTAACAAAGAGAATAATTAATAAAGAAATAAACGATATAAAAAGTAAAGACCCAATAAAATATGTATACCTTGGAGGAACAGAGATATTGATAAAAGTATGTTTTAGAGAAGGAATAGATACACCAATAGAATTATATTTAGCAGATGATAGAATTATAAAACCTATAG
>NW_025875644.1:0-1073 GCF_002878395.1 Capsicum annuum
CCTGGAGCCTAAAGATTTCTCGTTTGAGTAAGACCAATACTAAGTACACAGAGTGCAACATATCAGATAAAACATACATGATGGTGAGGATCGATGCACAGATTATTCTAACAAAATAAAGCATTAAGTATTTTGAATCAATAATCTAAGAAAATGAGAATATCAATAATAATGTTATATATTGTATTTGAGCCTCTTCGAAATTCTATGCGATAAGAATGTACTACCAACACTTAAAGGTATTTTTTATAGAATGATTGCTAAACCGTAAAATAAAAATTAGTGAAAGGGGTTAATGATGAACCAAGGGTGGACCTACATTCATTCGTGGGGAGCTCCGGCACCCACTAAACTCGACACGAAATAGGTATAATTACATAGAAAATATACGAAAATAGGTATATAATATATAAAAGCACCTACTAAAACAAAAAGTTGGTTGGGTGCATTGACAATTAGGTCGACTTTAAGCTTCTCCATTAGAAGGGATGCCCCGGGTTCGAACCTCATTGAGTTGATTTTTATTTTTTTTTTTCAATTTTTTTTAAGCACCCACTATCCTTAAATTTTAAATTCGCCACTGTGATGAACAAATTAATTATTTGGTTCAAAGCTTATCAAACTGTCAATAGAAACAGTTTAGTTAGGTGAACAATTAATTCATGTCTTAACTTATATTGTTAGAATTCACTAAAATAATTCCAAGCCTAACAATTTTTATTATTTTAATAGGAAGTAGGACATTTACACAATGAAGCAAAACAAAGAAGTTCTTAATTAATTAATTGACATTTCATTAAGAATATTATAGGGAGTCAATACTCAACAATTCAAATGAATATTGCACATTGGCTAGCTAGTCAAACAAAAATGAACATGGAACTTGCCTTGCACACCAAGTTCTATTAAAAAAATTAAACTTTGTTTCGTTGGAAAAAAGTTATTTCGATATTAGTTATTTTGTCGTGTATATGGAACAATTTATGTCATTCACTGTATTATAAATGGCAGAAAAAATAATTTCGAAACTAACTAATACCTCTAATCAAATGTCAGATAAAATAATTCTGTAT
>NW_025875645.1:0-1853 GCF_002878395.1 Capsicum annuum
CGTTGTGATAGGGTGACCTCAAAAATGTGAAGATAGCTTTGTTTACTTGTAGTAAACTAGTTTTTTGGTGACAACATCTTATTCTCTTAGCAACCACTGGGTATGTTGTTGTTGTTGTCGTTGTTGTTGTACAGATGGTGGCAGCCTATGCTTAGTTGATAGATACGTTAACTTTGTAAAATGATGAAATCTCTTTGATAGGCTCTTGTTGATGCCCCTGACATAGTGAGAAACCAGATGAACTTCAAGAGGCTTTCATTGACAGTTAACAAAATCGACATCAATGCCGATAAGTAGCTACAGTTTCTCTTCTAAGATGATTTGGAGCAGATATTACTTTAGCATTTCCAGACCATCTATTATAATTGAAAATCTGTCTTTGTTGCCAGCGTCGGTTCAAGCAAGTTGACCTTGTCTTATCGAATCCTGATACTAGGAAGCTGCAGTTACGTTATTATTATTGAATGTCTTTGATGCCAACGCTAGTTCAAGCAAGTTGCCTTGTCTTATCGAATTCTGATACTAGGAAGCTGCAGTTACAGATCGTTTATTGTTATTGAATGTCTGTCTTTGTTGCCAACATTAGTTGGCCTTGTCTTATCGAATCCTAGGATTCTTCTGGTGACATCTTATTTTCTTAGGAACCACTGAGTATGTTGTTGTCGTACAGATGGTGGCATGTGCTTAGTTGACAGATACGTTAACTTTGTAAAATAATGAATTCTGTCTGATAGACTCTTGTTGATGCCCTTGACACGGGAAAGAAGTTGATCGTGCAGAAGAGGAGGACTTGACTCAACGATCTTGACAGGTTTACGTTCGTGTTGGCAAAGATCAAAGGCACAATTGCATTTGTATTCGCGTTATAACTTCATTTAGCTAGCTCACTCATCAAGCAACTTTACGCGGCTTACCTGAATTAGGAGTCAGATAAGAATGAGTTTTCGTCGATTGAAAAAGCAAAATCCAGATGCCATGCTTGTTGTAGGGTATTTTACAGAGCTAGACCCCCGGCTGCCGAATGTATACTCCTGAAATAACCTTGGTTTCTTCACTTCTGTTATTTTCTTGAGGCGAGTGTCTAATCGGTAAAGTTGTTGTCATGTGGCCAGGAGGTCACGGGTTCAAGCTTTGAAAACAGTCTCTGACAGAAATGCAAGGTAAGATTGCATATAATAGGTGTGAATGGAAAATGAAAAGTTGCTTTGAAGGGACACAACTCTTCGAGTAAAAGACACTATTTCAGGAAAAGGTATGACTATTTGAATGGTTGTGGCTGTTCAGAAAAGACACTCTTTCGAATGGACAGACATGACTGTTCAGAAAGGATACACTTTTTCGGTGAACCATTGTCACCTTTCGGAAGGGGCACTTAATGACTATATAAATCTGCATTTTTTCTACAGATTTAGCATGAATTTTTCTGCACTTGAAAACATTTCTTGTCTTCTAAAATACTCCGTGTGATCATCTGACTGTTGAGTGAGTTTGAAGAGAATCCGATCGTTTGAGGTACCACTACAGTCGGATTGTTAGGTCATTTTATCCTGGGAGGAAAATTCCGCAACCTCGGGCACTTGAGGGGAATTATTTCCTTAAGGACACTTCGTGAAGTCGAAGGACTTGGCCTTTTTTCTGTTTCATCTAATTTCTGAAAAACACACTTCTTTGAAAGGTCTTTTTTGATCTTGTGTTGAGCGTGTTACTAACTTCATAAGTATTCTTATTTTATACTTGAACTTGTGTTGAAGTTGTTGTGCCGAAATACAGATTTTGCGTATCCGAAAACATAGAAATCAACAGAGAAGCCAGATGAACTTCAAGAGACTTTCATTGACCGTTATCAAAATCGA
>NW_025875646.1:0-1999 GCF_002878395.1 Capsicum annuum
CTCTCTTGTTTGACATCAAATATATTTGTCTTATTTGTATGACAAAAGAAAGTGAAATTGGATCCACTTTTGCCCAGCCATCATTAAAGGTTAGAGTAAAGATGGGTTTGGAGGAATAAGTTGTTTGTAGATAGAACCACTTCATATGTGGGAGGTATGTATTACTGATCAACCTATCATGAAAAAACATATCCAGTACAATAATTTTATGAATGTTTGTTCTTCACCTATTAGGCATTAATCCTTCAAATAAGATCTGACATTTTATAGTTAAGATTGTTAGGTTCAAACTGGTAAGGCTGAGGGACCAAGACAGTGGTGTCGATACCCCGTTATAATTTAATAACGTTTATGCTCATATTTTTGTGTCAAATTTGGGGAAGGGTTCAAGTTTTTGGCGGTAGTGTAAATATCCATTAGTGATTGGACCGGTTTCATTGGCGCAATGGACTTGTTGAAAGGCCTTCAAAGCCTCGCACTGCAACAAACAATGATGGATCTAATAGAAATTTCCCTGGTCCAAATTTATATGGATGGGTTGTTTGAGGAGACCATTATACAGTAGAAAGTGTTTAGGAGAAAATCTGTGCGGGAAGAGGGAGGTTGAGAAGGCCATATATCATCTCAATCTTTGTTTAAGAGGATACACAGGGTGGGAAGGAAAGTGTAGAAGAATTATCTTATGAAATTGACATGAAAAATGAAAAATCTGAATGAGCTGCGAATGTGAAAGTGTATCCAAAAATAAAAATCCATCAGTTGTTGAAGAAAAAGAATAATGGTTAAGAAGAATTAAGCTGGTCACTTTGCTAGAGACTGCAACTAACGAGCGGGGCCTCAATGAAGACCCACAAAATGCAGGACTAGAACTCTAAGGAAGCAGCTTCGTGAGCATGGAAGGTGGTAAAATTATCAGTCTGAATTGACATGTAGGTTTCAATTTTGATCGACAATCTTACCACCTTCCGTGCTTGCGAAGCTTTTTCCATGGAGTTCTGGTCATGCACTTTGTGAGAGTATTCATTGAGGCTACACTCGCTAGTTTTATTCTCGAGCAAAGTGTCCAGCTCTAGTCTTATTGACCATTCTTTTTTTTTCATCGACTGATGAATTTTTATATTTTGATACACTTCCACATTTGAAGCTCATCCAGTTTTTTCATTTCTTATGTGAATTTCATTGGCCAATTTTTCTACACTTTCCTTCCTACCCTGTGTTTCTTCTTAAACAAGGTCTGAAATGATATATGGCCTTCTCCACCCCCCCTTCGTGCACAGGTATTCTCCCAAGCACCTTCTGCTGTAAAAAAGTCTCCTCCAACAATCCATCCATATAAATTTAGACATGGGGAATTTCTATTGGTTCTATTGTTGTTTGCTGTATTGTGAGGCTTCAGAGGCCTTTCAAGAAGTCCATTGCGCTAATTAAAACCTGTCCAATCACTATTGGATATTTACACTGATGCCAAAAAATTTAAATCTTCCCCAAACTTGACAAAAAATATGATCATGAATCATCATTAAATTGTAACGGGGTATTGACACCACCGTCTTGGAAACCTTCAACCTTACCAGTTCGCACCTACCAAACTAAATTGTACAATGCAGGATGTTGTTTGAAGGATCAGTGTCTAATCAGTAAAAACTGAATTCACAAAATTATTTCACTTTATGTGTGTTTTCACAATAGCCTGATCAATAATATAGATAACTCGCACGCATAAAAATGGGATCCATTTCACGCACCTTATTTTTTCTACCCCATCAGGACATGTCAAACAACTTTGTTCATTCATTTGCACGCATGTGATGACTGTTAAAATGGAGGTGTGAAGAGTCGTGACTTTTTATCTTAACACATTCAAAAAAGCTGATGAATCAAAATCTCCATCTGTTGCAACTGACTAATCAGCTATTGGAAGAAATCAAAACATCTTCTCCAACATATGGTCTATCTGTCGCAACAGATAATCCATATGTTGCAATAGATGGTAAATCTG
>NW_025875647.1:0-2021 GCF_002878395.1 Capsicum annuum
AGAAATTTCAATAAATTATTCACTGCCACATTACAAGAAAATACTCCAACGGATAACCCATCAGTTGGAACAGATAGGGAGTCTGTTTGAAGACCTATTTAATATCTCCCAACAGATCTTCCACCCGTTGCAACAGATAGACTACCACTACCAATGCCACGACTAATGCCACCAAGACCATCACCAATGCCACCAATATGAACACCAAGACCACCGACACCGCCGCCAAAAAACATAGATACCAACTCCACCAATAACAGCCACCACCAACACCACAAACACCATCCAACAATAACATGACAGTCAACAAAACACTGAGAGAAAAACTAGGGTTTTCTCGGATGCTTTCTACTTTTTTAGCATCAAAACTCAAAATTGTTAACCTATTTTCGAAGATAATACAACTAAAAGTTTTCTTTTATATCATTATCTAAAAAGCCTATTTTTTAGAATAAAGAACAAATGTAGAACTCTTCTCGAACTCTGTTACATGCGAAGATAGAGAAAACAACGGATACAAACATGAATGAAGTCGAAAAAAACAACTATACATAGTCGTAAATGGGAAGAAAATCGACCTGTTTTGAAGGGTTGAGCAATATGTTGAGTAGTTATTGTTTGTATTATTTGTATTGTTGATAGGGAGAGGACACACCGAGAGAGAGAGAGAGAGAAGAGTGAGAATTTAAGATTTGAAATAAAAAGTTTTTCGCGCAAATGGATGATTTGTAATTTTGGAAAAGAATGACAAGTTTTGAAATTGCTAATTTGGTCTGAATTGTTCTTAATTAATTTTAAAAAATTTCAAAGATATAGTTTTTAAAACATTGAGTTGATGAGAACTCATTTCTACTCAAAGTTATCGATCGACGACTCGGGTCGGGATGAATGCAGTACCAGTGCCATGCAATTGCAAAGACTCGATTGGATTTGTAGTTGACCCTGTGTGCTCATTCATTCATCCCTAGTTCCACCTAAATTAACTTAGGTACTATCACTATCCTAACATTGAGTTGATGAGAACTTATTTCAACTCAGAGTGATCGATCGACGACTCGGGTCGGGATGAACACAATACCAACGCCATGCAATTGCAAAGACTCGATTGGATTTGTAGTTGACCCTGCAAGCTCATTCATTCATCCCTAGTTCCACCTAAATCAACTTAGGTACTGTCACTATCCTAACATTGAGTTGATGAGAACTCATTTCAACTTAGAGTGATCGATCGATGACTCAGGTCGGGATAAACACAATACTAATGCCATGCAATTGCAAAGACTCAATTGGATTTGTAGTTGACCCTGCGAGCTCACTCATTCATCCCTAGTTCCACCTAAATCAACTTAGGTACTATATTATCCTAACATTGAGTTGATGAGAACTCATTTTAACTCAGAGTGATCGATCGATGACTCAGATCGAGATGAACACAATACCAATGCCATGTAATTGCAAAGAGTTAATTAGATTTGTAGTTGACCCTGCGAGCTCACTCATTCATCCCTATTTCCATCTAAATCAACTTAAGTAACATCACTATCCTAACATTGAGTTGTTGAGAACTCATTTCAACTCAGAGTGATCGATCGATGACTTGGGTCGATATGAATGCAATACCAACGCCATGCAATTGTAAAGACTCGATTGGATTTGTAGTTGACCTTGCGAGATCATTCATTCATCCCTGGTTCTACCTAAATCAATTGCTATGAAATCTGTTGCAACAAACGACTAAGCTGTTGAAAATTTTAAAATAGGTACATATATGTTGCAACAGATGACATATCTGATTTAATTATCAAATAGATATTTGCATCTGTTGTGACAGATGACTGAGCTGTTGGGAATTTTCAAAAACATATTTATATCTGTTGTAATAGATGACATATCTGATTTTATTAATTATCAAATGATCATTTTCATCTGTTGTCACAGATGACTGAGCTTTTGGGATTTTTAAACAGATATTTATATCTGTTGTAATAGATGATTGAGCTGTTTGGATTTCTAAACAGATA
>NW_025875648.1:0-6334 GCF_002878395.1 Capsicum annuum
GTTTTCAACTCATATAATGTCATAGATTCATAATAACACATAAAGATGCTATTTTTGCATCATTCAACACATAAACATGATCAACAATCTATTCATAACATGAAAACCATAATATATAGTTTTAGAAAAGGGTTCTTGAACTTCATGGACGAAAGTAGTCCATGAATGAACACACGCATACCTTAGAAAGGAAACCTTGATGATTTGCTGGAGAGTTCATGGATTGAGAAACTTAATTCTTGATTGTCTTTGAAAAAGGCTTGAATCTTTCTTTTGAGAGATGAGTTTGATGGAAACCCTAATCTTGTGGTTGAGAGAATAAATGAGGGTTTTTGAGATGCTTAACTGAAGAAAAATGGAAAAAATTTTGCCTCTTTAGGGTTATAAGTCATGGAAGGTGAAGGAAAAGACTAAAATATCCTTATGAAATAATTTCCCAATTACTAAAAATCATAGCTGACGACCTTCGTGATAGGGCATCACAAATGTGATAAGCTATCACGAATATCGTCACTTAGGGGCTGGTTTCTGCCTAAGGCTGATGACCTTTGTGATAGGGCATCACAAATGTGATAGGCTATCATGAATATTGTCACTTAGGAGTTGGTTTCTGCCTAAGGCTGACGACCTTCGTGATAGGGAATCACAAATGTGATAGGCTATTACGAATGTCGTCACACTTTTTCCAGCCTGACATGCTGGAGTAAAATAGGCATAACTCTTTGCTTCGATATTGAATTTAGGAAAAATTCGTATCGTTGGAAAGCTAATTCAGAGATATTTTATTTGATATATAGTAAGCCACCCAGTTCATCATATACAACAATTTATGGTCGATTGAAGTTAACTCAAGTTTTGACGCTCACTAAAACTTGAATGATAGGAAAGCTTTCAATTTGTACTTGAGTTAGGGGACTTCTATGATCTAAATTTATGCTCAAATAGATTCACACACTACATAATTGATTAATAATCTAAATTTATATAGGATTTAAGGCTTTTGAATAATCCACGTATAGAAATGAAGGATTTTCATTCTAGTCCAAAATATAGGGTATTACAATATCTACCCCTTGGGAACATTCATCCCTTAATGATACTGGCTGAGATGAGAGAAATGACAACTTACATGAATATATAGTATGAATGACTGATCATGATTTCATGCCTAACATGACTAAAAGATGAGCATATCATACTGTACATGCATATCTGATGCATGGGTAGCTTATTTATGAATGTAGGACTGAGTGTTCTGATAAACTGAGTTTCTCAAACTGAGAATGCATAGCTGATGCTTAACTGATAAGTTGAATCCATGCATATCTGATGCATGATTATATGACTGTCATGATATGTGAATGCATGACTAAAAGTACTGATAAGCTGACCATGCATATCTGATGTGTGAATACATAATTGAACTGACTCACGAACATGCAACTAAACATGCAATGGTAAAGGCACTAAGATTGAACTAAAACATGAGAACTTGGCTGATTCTGCTACGTGACATATGTACTGAACATCATGAACTGAAATGAACCTCTGAATACTTGACTTACAGCTGAGGTCTAACTTAAAGGTCAACTTATGAGTACCCTCTATTCTAGACTGAATTCATTATGCAAAGAGAAATTAAAGGATCTAAGGCATGAGAGCATTAAGAAAAAGTGGGGTATCTCCCCTTTGGGATGCTATGTCCCTCTATGAACGCTTACCTTACGGAGATACTGGGTGATGCACAGGGCATCTACGAACTAGATTATAACTAAACTTTGGGTTTCTGAAACTAATGCATGATGCATGAGATGAAATGAACTTGCAACTATTAGAAGGTTATACCTTGAAATTGTTACATTCTCTGAGGTTTTGGATAGCATGAATAGATGCAAAGATGAGAAAACAAGCTATACATATCTGACTGCTCGATCGCTAAACTAACTTGCTGGCACGACATGAATATTGAAAGAAGGGAAACTATTCCTAAAACATCACATAGCCTCTTGCACATAAATGTGGTGCACAACACACGAATGTACAAGACTCTACTAGATACAACTTTTAGACTTCCTAGGACTCTATTGAACCTTAGGCTCTGATACCAAGTTTATAACACCCCGATTTTCTTAATTGAAATGCTCCACGGTGCTCATGACCCCAAAGGACCACAAGCTAACCCATGACTGATATTTGTACCTGTATACTACATAATATATCATAAAATATGGAAACATAAACATGAAAGACCATAAGACTCGAACTGAATAAATGTCTGATAACAAAATATTTGAAAAAGGTATAACAATACCAAAACAAGTCATAAATACTGAAAATAATGAGATCTGAATATCTAATCTGACATCTAGTCTGAAAGAAACTAATTAAACTGCATAAGGAGTTGAAGGAACATGTCTCCAACTAACTCCATCTAGAAACTGAATAGTAAATATAGCAATAATCATACCATCCTCGAATGAGAAGGACTCACTGCAAACTCTGAACACTGGAATACTACTGCTGATCTGGAGTTAGTGCCTTTGAACCTATGGTGTAACATAAGAGAAAGCACCATAGCACAAATGCGTCAGTACATCTGAATGTACAAAGTATATGAGTGAGGTAGTCTAAATACAAAGGGTTATATCCATGAAAAATGCTGACTAATATGAACATGAGAATACATACATGCATACATAACTGTAACTGAACTCGTGGAGATACTGACTACTGAGTCTGAATACTGACAACATGAGTATATTGATACTGAGATACTGAATAGATGAACGACTATTTTTGACAGTTTGAATTATGAAGAACTGATCTGGTTGACTGTGTCTGACAGTTCTGAAGCTGAATATTGATATCATGAATTCTGATAACTAATATAACTAATATGAGTTCAAAAAATTAATATAACTGATATGACTGTGATGATTGGCCTAATCGATGTAACTGATACTAAGCGACTATATCTGATAATCTTAGTTCTGATGGAACTATCTAAGTTCTGTTCTACTTGGAGTAACTAAATCTGAGATCAGTCCTATCTAGCGGGTGATCATGAGTATATTGATAATAAGGATGATTTGACTTAGTCTGAGATCAGTCCTATCAATTGGGTGATCTTTAAATCTAATGATTTTGATACTGATTAATCATATTTAAGATCAGTCCTAGCTAATGGGTGATCTTGAAGTCTATTTACAATGATAAGCATTGAACTAAATCTGTACTACTAAGTTGAGTTAACTGTGTCTGAAATCCCTGATTCTATGATTGAAACTGTGGGATATGTTTATCTAACCGACATGCCCCAAGCTAGGCTGATTGGGGTCCAATCTCTTCCCTGACAGGAAGAATGTTAGTACCGCGCCACCAGTAAATACATCGGCTGTGGAGTTAGTCCTAATCTAGCGGGTGACTCTTGGGTTCAGTCTTACACATATAAATATGCTAATGGGTGAACCCTGAGTATATCAGTCCTATCTAATGGGTGATATCTTGTACCTATACTGGCTACGTAGTTTTGGAACTTAGGGATTTCTTCTAAGGATCTCAGTCCTAATCTAGCGGGTGAGTCCCCATCCCTAGGCTCACTCGGTGCTAAATCCTACTCCCATCTGAAAGACACCAAACTAAATAACTGGGTTGAACTGAATAACTGAATTGAACTAATTAGCTGAACTGATACTGATTAACTAGACTGATACTAGTGGTATTATTTAGTGGATCTAAAACTGAGTTTACTGGATTCCAATGACAGATAGAATATAATGAGTTCTGAGGACTGATTAAGAGTACTGAAGTTACTGAGATTTACTGTGATTACTCAGGTTACTGAGCACGGAGATTACTGAGAATACTGAACTACTAAGATTACTGAGTTTTCCTAAGTCACATGATTGATTAATTTCTATAGATCATGGTTTGACTGAGTTTATCGTGAAAACATGATATGAATCTAGGCATACAGCTATATTTTTTAGGTACAAGTACCCCCAGGACTCGATGGAAGAAAACTGACACACATGACTGACTTGATTATAAGAGTAGAGTCCATAATCCACAATATCATAAATAAGGGATTTCATACTAGCATGGTTCTCAACAATCTATTTCATGGCAGGGAATTTCATACAACATGTATATACTTTCATAGCTTTCAATATCATGCTCATTACATATTACAACCACAATCCATAATATCATAACTTAGGGAATTTCATGAAGTACATGGGTATTCTACATCTTGTACATGAGTGGGTTTTGCAAGTAAGACCAGCATAATTCCATAAGACTAGTTCATGAGTAATCCAACAGTGTTCACAAGACACATTATCAACATGGAAGACATTAAATCATAGAGACCTATCATGAATCCTTCACTTAGTCACAATTTAGCTATAATTTATGATTTCTAGTTTCTTAGGTATTTTATCAAACACCTTACATACACAACATAGGCATAGGTGTAAATCATACAATTACTCATCATAAATAATCAAAATTACATGTTTTCAACTCATATGATGTCATATATTCATAATAACACATAAATATTCTATTTTGGGATCATTCAACACATAAACATGATCAACAATCCATTCATAACATGAAAACCATAATATATAGTTTTAGAAAACGGTTCTTGAACTTCATGGACGAAAGGAGTCCATGAATGAACACACGCATACCTAGAAAGGAAACCTTAATGATTTACTATAGAGTTCTTGGATTGGGAAACTTAATTCTTGATTGTCTTGGAAAAAGGCTTGAATCTTTCTTTTGAGAGATGAGTTTGATGGAAACCCTAATCTTTTGGTTGAGAGTATACGAGAGGGTTTTTGAGATGCTTAACTGAAGAAAAATGGAAAAAATTTTGCCTCTTTAGGGTTATAAGTCATGGAAGGTGGAGGAAAAGACCAAAATATCCTTATGAAATAATTTTCCAGTTACTGAAAATCATAGCTGATGACCTTCATGATAGGGCATCACAAATGTCATAAGCTATCACGAATGTCGTCACTTAGGGGCTGGTTTCTGCCTAAGGCTGACGACCTTCGTGATAGGGCATCACAAATATGATAGGCTATCACAAATGTTGTCACTTAGGAGATGGTTTCTACCTAAGGCTGACGACCTTCATGATAGGGCGTCACAAATGTGATAGGCTCTCACGAATGTTGTCACACTGTTTCCAGCCTGACATGCTGGAGTAAAATAGGTATAACTCTTTGCTCCGATATTCGATTTAGGCAAAATTGGTATCGTTGGAAAGCTAATTTAGAGATATTTCATTTGATATATAGTAATCCACCCAGTTCTTCATATCAACGATTTATGATCGATTGAAGTTGACCTAAGTTTTGATGCTCACTAAAACTTGAACAATAGGAAAGCTTTCAACTTGTACTTAAGTTAGGGGGCCTCTAT
The DNA here is from genome assembly GCF_002878395.1 of Capsicum annuum. Classification (NCBI taxonomy): domain Eukaryota; kingdom Viridiplantae; phylum Streptophyta; class Magnoliopsida; order Solanales; family Solanaceae; genus Capsicum; species Capsicum annuum. Next base: position 5,437 of record NW_025875648.1, read on the forward strand.
GATCTAAATTCATGGCCAAATAGATTCCCACACTATATAATTGATTAACACATAAAATTTATATAGGATTTGAAGCTTTTAAAACTTCCACGCATAGGAATAACGGATTTTAATTCTAGTCCAAACACTAAATTTATATAGGATTTGAGGATTTTGAAACATCCACACATAAGAATGATGGATTTTCATTCTAGTCCAAAATGTGGGGTATTACAATAACTCGAATAAACTATTAGTTATAAATATAGCATTACACAAATGTAAATTAGCACAAATCTATTTGAATATGCTATGCTGAGATAGCTGATAAACCAAGTTGCATAACTTGTACTAAAAATATTGTGCCACTTTGAATGGAGAGAAGGTGCAACTATCATATTGAAGGGCGGATGACCCAATTTAATGTAAAATGCCACTTTGAATGAAGTGATGGTCCAACGTGTCTCACTGAAGGGCGAATGACCCAATTTGAATGTAACATGCCACTTTGAATGGAGTGATGGTCCAATGTGTCTCATTGAAGGGTGGATGACCTAATTTAAATACAATATTCTACTTTGAATGGTGTGACAGTCCAACGTGTCTCATTGAAGGAAGGATGACCCAATTTAAATGCAACATGCCACTTTGAACAGAGTGATTGTCCAACGTGTCTCATTGAAGGGCGAACAACCCAACCTAAATGCAAATGCCACTTTGAACTGAGAGACGGTCCAATGTATCTCATTGAAATGCAGAATACCGAATTTAAATGTAAAATGCCCCTTTGAATGGAGTAACAGTCCACCGTGTCTCATTAAAGGGCGAAAGACCCAATTTAAATGTAACATGTCACTTTGAATAGACTGATGGTCCAATATGTCTCATTGAAGGGTGGACAAACCAATTTAAATGTAAC
>NW_025875649.1:0-1449 GCF_002878395.1 Capsicum annuum
CGGTTAATTCCTTAGATTCTTCTTCTAACTTTAAATGGTAAAATCCTGATTTACAATCAAATTTACTAAAATAGTTATATCCTTGTATTTGTCTTATTTTTAATATCTTATTTGGTATTGGGTAATTATAAGTCATTGTTTTGCATTTAAATTTCTATAATCAATAACCATCCTACTGTTTCCTCTTTTTTGTTCACTATGTTTATTTACTATAAATGCTGGGCTATTATGTTTACTGTTACTTTTTTGTATATATTGTTTTTCTAATAATTCTTCTATATGCATTTAAAATTTTTTTTAAATCATCAAAATTATATGTTAATGGTTTCTAGGTTAGTATGCTATTTTTATCTATTAATTCAATTTTTATGGTGGTTTTATATTTTTCCTATCCTTTTAATGGATCTTCACTATATAATTGTTCTATTTTTTTCTTAATTATTTCTATCTTTTTTATTGAAAATATAGTTATTTCTTTTTTATTTATTGAAAATACGACCAGTTCTATTGTATCTTCAGTATTTGTTATATTTTCTAATTTTTGTGTAATTTTTTCACTTCTTTTATCCAATCAGTTTCCTTTCTTATTTTATTAGTAACTCTTTTTGCTCTTACTTTCTGTTTACATGGTGTTGTTAACCACCAATCTGTTCTAGTTATTATATGTGGGTATAATTTATCTAAAAACGACATTCCTAAGAGTATATCTTTTGATGTTAGCTCATAATTATAGATTTCTTCTATTGTTAATAGTTTATCCCATACTTGTGTTTGTACATTCTTAGCTTTATAAGTAATTAAGCTTCCTTCGTTATTAAATCCTTTAACTATTATTGGTGTTTTTAATTTATCCCATTTACTTTCTGGTAAATAATTATATCTACATAAATTAGCTTCTGCTCCTATATCTATCATAGGCGTATAATACCTACTATAATATCCTTCTACTACTATCTTCATTAATACATATATTTTCATATCATGTTAGAGCTCTTCTTAGGAATAATCTTTCCCTATTATATGTTATAGATAATTGTGTATGTCTATATTGTATGGTTTTACTTGTTCTAGCCATTTAATTCCTAATATTATGTCTGTCTTTTGCATTTCTTCCTTTATTTCAAATTATATTTTCATTTTTCTAACTCCTATTATTATTTCTTTTTCTGCTTTATTTTTAGTGTTTATTAAACTTCTTGGTAGATCTGGGCATATATTATTATCAGATTTTATTTCCTCATTTTTTACTAGATATTTTGCTATATAATTATCTTCTTGTCTTGTATTTAAGAGTATTAAATATTCTTTTTCGTTTATTGTTCCTGTTATGTAATATTGATTTAAATTAACTATTGAACTTGTTTCATAACTTGTTCTTTTTGATGAATTTGATGATTCTGATTTTTCATAAGCTATTCTTTTTGTTGTACTTATTCTATCATTTATTAT
>NW_025875650.1:0-1517 GCF_002878395.1 Capsicum annuum
CACATAGTATTATGTTTCATGCATAGATTTAGCATAGCACCAACCAAGTAAATAGAAAAAATTGGAAAAAAAATATTTTTTAAATTTAGAAAATATGGCACCAATAGCTTCTTTATAACCTTCTTTATTTTTATATTCTTTGAGCAAACCAAAAATATCGGCTATATATGCCAAAATATTACAAACAGTAGGATAATAACAACCGGAAAATTCAACCGTAGCTATATAAAAAAATTTCAAAAACTTAACAAGATCTTTAATTACAGCCCAGTCAGAATCATGTAGCATGCAGTGGAAAGAATCAGCAAACGAACCACAATGTTGGTTAAAAGATAGTGTAATAGGAACTCTATATTTATAATAAGTTTTCAAAAAATCATACGTAGCATTCCATCTAGTTTCACATTCTCCAGACATCAATATCGCTGTAAGTCCATTTTGTTCACATTTAAGTTTAAAGTCTTTAATGCTACTTCTACGATTATTTTCTTGAATAAAACTAATGGCAAACCGAAGTTTTTCAATATAAAGCTCAAAAAATTCAAGACCATCTTTTACAATTAAATTATATATATGACAAACACATTTAACATGAAAAATTTCAAGTAGCGACAGAGATAGCTTAGATTTTAACTTTGTCATAGCGGTCTTGTTGTTAGAAACATTATCAAAAGCAATACATAAGATTTTATTTTCAATACCGTAATATTCTACAACTTTAGCAATCGAATCGGCAATAAAATCTCCGGTATGTTTACGATCTTCATCATATAAAAAGCAAAAATACGTTTTTGCATAACAAAATTACTATCTATCCAATAACAAGTAATGGTTAAATAATCATTTTTATTTACAGCATGACCAAGATCAGAAGTTAGGGACATTCTACACTGAATATTTTTTAGCAATTTTGATAAATCTATAATAATTAAAAGTGTGAAGACCCTTAGAAAAGTGATTTGAACTTTTTATCCTTCATTAAAAGATACTGTAATAGACAAAATCGCCTTTTCACAGTTTTTCTTCAATTTATAATATTAAATATTAATTATAATAAATATATAAAAAAATTAAATGGAGAAGATTTTCTACTTTTAGTTGAATTCCTAAATTCATGGCAATATTGTATTAAAGAAAATCAAACTTCAAAAATGTTATTATATTAAAAAAAAAATTATATAAGGTAAAGTTCTGAATATTTTAAAAAATGTGGTGAAAGTATTTTACATAAAACAAGTTAAGGTTCCAAAAAAAGAAGTAAAAAAAGTTTCTTCCAAAAACTACATTCAGTACGTGATGTTTTCCAATTAAAAAGGGTAGGCAAACTTTTCAAGAAAAAAAAGGTTTTGTGATTTTTTAGGTAAGGACTGTTATTCTTTTATTATAATATTTTAATTTAGAAGTCATTACATTTTTTTTTCAATTTTAGAATTCCTTTTTTAGGTTATACAGATACCTTATTTGTGTAATAAAATTTTTGACCGTAGCTTTGTTATTGGGTAACTTTATGATTTCTG
>NW_025875651.1:0-1378 GCF_002878395.1 Capsicum annuum
ATTGTCCATATGTTTTAAGTTATCTGACAGGTGGAATATATTTTGCAACAGATTATCAATCTTTCTCTTTTGAAAATACAATAAAAAGATAAAATATTGTATTTAGATCCATTTTTTTTCTAATTTACTTATTAATAAAGTCACCAGTTTTATTTAAGTAACACTAACACACACAACACATAAATCCCGGATAGTTTCAGCAATATTACATTAAATCTCGGATAGTTTACTAATTACATCTTATCCCAAAATTTATTGTGATACATATGTTAAGCAGTGATACATAAATGGACTAGTGATACATATGTATATGTATCACTAGTATATACATATGTATACAGTAGTGATACATATAGCATATGTATCACTAGTAAATATGAATCCGAGATTTTATGTAATTTTTTAAAACATTAAGGGATACTGTGTAATATGGTGTCTTAAATATGGGATTTGTGTAATTTATCCTTTTAAGGTATATGAACAGTCGTGGCTTTTTTTTTACTACGTCCAGTCCCTTCCAATTCAATCATTTTATAAATAGGTCCCTCCAGCCTCCTCACTCACTCTCACTGACTCTCGTTCATTCTACTATACTTACAATACTAATATGTCAGATCCAGATTCGTACAAGAAGGTTCATATCGAGTCTTTGCAGGAACTTCAAAGGCAGTTTGATGGACTCCAGAGGGATTTGGCCGACTTCCGAGCAAGGCTGAGGAGGGCCCTGCTGCAGCCGGATAAAAATTGTCAGGTTGACAATAATAATAATAATAATAATAATAATTAGGTTATGTTTTTTCTTTCTTTTAGCGTATGTATTTCCCTTTTTTATATCCGATTTACCTATAAGGGATTCAAAAAAATCCATGTATATGTTTGGTTTGGTTTGGTTTGGTTTGGTCGATTTTGAATTTTTAATTCTTATTCAATATTTAATTATCATTCTATTTATTCTCTATTCTCAACATGCCGGCGATTGGAGTTAGGAATATGGTCATGATAAGAAATTCTCCTAAAAATGGTTCGTTAATAAATAATAAGGAACTAAATGATATTATAATCATAAAAGAAAGACTATTTAATTTAAAAAAAGTCACAACATTTGATTAATTTAATTAAGATATATATATATGTATATATATATATATATATATATATATATATATATATGAGATATAATTTTTAAGAAAAAAGTTAATGAATAGTCGTGACTGTGACTTTTGTCTAAACACATTCAACAAAAAAAAAAAAAAAACGCTTCTGATGCATCAAATTCCTCATCTGTTGCGACTTATGAATCAGTTAGAAGAAATCAAAAAAGCTCCTTAAACAGATGGTCGATTTATAGCAACAGATGGTATATCTGTTGAAACGGATG
>NW_025875652.1:0-1774 GCF_002878395.1 Capsicum annuum
GTCTAATTATTGGTCGAATTGCATATATCACGATCTTAAAGGAAAGAACCTTGAGAAGTGAGCCATGATGTGTTGAATGTATGTTATTTGTGTGTATCCCGATTGGATGAACTATATTATGTTGTATTCTTCCTTAACCATATGCATCCTTGTTGAATGATCTACGATGTAATGACATGATATCCCAATACTTGTATATGAATATGATCTCAAATGATTGGTGTGAGGTGTTAATGAATGCATGGTGTATGATGGCCTGTGGGCATGTGAGTATGCATTGTTGTATACTACATATTACTTATGTTATTGATTGCTGGGGGTACGTATGCTCGAAATAGTCTGCTGGTCTAGAGCTGAGTCAGTTCCTTGATAATGTTAGTCGTGCTACGATTGATGAATTTCCAATGATTTGACAACTTAACATGAATTTGTTGAGAACTTAGTATGTGGGGTTTTGAACAAGAATATCTTTTTATTCTTGTGCCCAAAGAATTGATTTTATCATTGAAGTTTCATGATTTTGTAAAGTGGGTAAATACCCAAGATGTTTTAATGACGAATTACGAGGTTATGAAAAATATAAATTGTTTAAGCTTTGATGTACATGATTACTTTATTATTCCCAAGTTATGATTTGATATGGTGAATTTTATATATCTACCATGAGTTGATATTTCAAGTGTTTTCAAGATATGATTTATGGAACTTTGTCTCGTCCAATATTGGTATACATAATAACCTTATTATCTTGTTTTCTTGAATTGAGATTTTATGCCATAAATTGCATACCACTACTATGAAATTATTTTTTTGAGGATTCTTGATATAAGAGCCATGATTTGAGTTACATTATGACATACAAAATCTTACTATGATTTGAAGATCTGAAATTCTTTTCAAAAACTATTGTCGTGATTTTAATATTGGAATGAAAGAATGATCATTTGAGAATATTGATTTGCATCCGCAGAGATGAAATGCTGTGTTATTGATACCATGTTGATGTTGAGGAGAATTAAAATATTTTGAGCTAAAATGTGTTGAGTTAGGAATCCATAAATTGATATGATTTGATAAATGAGAAAGAGATTTGATTTGGTCTTTGTGATAGACCCTTGTGATGTTGTGGTGGATTTCCTAATGCGTTCTGAGCTAGTCGGGGAGTATTACTTAGCACCGAGAGGGAAATTTGGTATTTCCCCAAACTTATGTGCCACCGTAGGGTTGTTGATGATGATATTGTTGGCCAGAGAGCTGAATTGTGATTATGAAAGCTTTAAGGTTGTACTCCCTGGCAAGAGTACAACACTACCGCCAATGGGAGTGCTCTCCCTAGGGGGGCAAGCGTTGGTATTCCACGTGGCTCACGTGGGGTTGTCGGTTATAGGAAACTCCCTTGTCCATAAGAGTATATTTCTAGATGTTTGAACCTTATGGAAAGTGTTAGCCAGTTTTCACATGTATTTTATTATATTATGCAGTGAATAGGTACAGATATGAGAAAAAGGTTTAGCTTATGGTCCTTCGAGATTATAAGCACCGTGTGGCATTCTAGTTCTCGGGAATCGAGGCGTTACAAACTTGGTATCAGAGCCTAAGGTTGAACAGTGTCCTAGGGAGTTTGAAAAGCCACATCTAGTAGAGTCTTGTACAAGAGTGTGTTGCGCGCCACATTCATGTATAGGCTATGGGATGTTTAGAAGAGTTTCCATTCGTTCATGATCCATATCGTGCTATAGCAAGATTTTCCAAGAGAGTTATGTTGACTCTTGTA
>NW_025875653.1:0-1509 GCF_002878395.1 Capsicum annuum
ATATCTATTTGAAAATTTCCAACGGCTCAGTCAACAGTCACAATAGATGCAAATGTCTATTTGATAATTAAATCAGATATGTCATCTGTTACAGTAGATATAAATATTTGTTTGAAAATTTTCAACAGCTCAGTCATTTGTCATAACAGATACAAATGTTTATTTGATAATTAAATCAGATATGTCTTCTATTGCAACGGATATGAATATCTATTTAAAAATTTTCAACAGCTCAATCGTTTGTTGCAACAAATTTTATTGCAATTAATTTAGGTGGAACTAGGAATGAATGAATGAGCTCACAGGGTCAACTACAAATCAAATCGAGTCTTTACAATTGCATGGTGTTGGTATTGTGTTCATCCCGACCCAAGTCGTCGATCGATCACTCTGAGTTGAAATGAGTTCTCATCAACTCAATGTTAGGATAGTGATAGTACCTAAGTTGATTTAAGTGGAACTAGAGATGTATGACTGAGCTCACAGGGTCAACTATAAATCCAATTGAGTCTTTGCAATAGCATGGTGTTGGTATTGCATTCATCTCGACCTGAGTCCTCAATTGATCACTCTGAGTTGAAATGAGTTCTCATCAACTCAATGTTTTAAAAACTATATCTTTTAAATTTTTTAAAATTAATTAAGATCAACTCGGACCAAATTAGCAATTTCAAAATTTGTCATTCTTTTCCAAAATTACAAATAAACCCATACGAATCATCCATTTGCATGAAAAACTTTTTATTTCAAATTTGAAGTTCTCACTCTTCTCTCTCTTTCTCTCTCAGGGTCATATAATACCCTGCATGTTTCTCAGCTAAGAAGTGAATAAGTATTCCTACGTATGAAATCTCCTATCCTGTGACTCATACTTGAGTATATGACTTACAATGAATATCCTAATGATAGGATAGCTTATGATGTATTAAGCATGTTCATATGAGTCACTTAAGGTAATACAAGCTAAGAGTTTTTGAATCCATCAAGTTTTAGTGTTCGATTTTGCAAGGGTCATTTTTGAACGAGTATAACTAGATGTTAATGTGGTATTTTGGCTGATTTAGACCCACCAAATTGTAGAGAATAGAATTAGCTTTCCAACAATACTAATTTCGCCTTAATCCAATACCCGAGTGAAAAGTTATGCCCATTTTCGTGAGAGACAGTAAGCATAGGCGATTGGTTAGGCGCCGCCCAACCCAAGCATAGGCTATTGGTTAGGCGCCGCCTAACCTAGCTTAGGCAATTACTTGGGAGCCACCTAAGTCGGTTCTAGGTGTCAAAAACACTCCGTTTTGAGTTATTTTAAGGGTAATTAAGTCTTTTAACACTCCTTACACGTCCCTAAACTTAACCCTACGAAATATATAGCTTCTAAACATATTACAAACCTATTATCATCTCAAAGATCATCATCCAAGAGCATTAAAAGAGAAAAATAACTAGGGTTGCGTAACTAAGCTTGAAGATCCGATTTCAAGGAAATTCCTCCGTCAATCATCAAGAATC
>NW_025875654.1:0-1093 GCF_002878395.1 Capsicum annuum
GTATTTGATCTGGATTTTGTCTGAGTGAAGGAGATATATAGTAGTTTCGTCCTAAATATCCTCTAGCATGATTGGTGGCTTCGGTAAAATCATTAAAACCTTTAAAAAGAGGGACTTTAAAACCTTGTATTGAATCTAACACTTCTAACCATGTTTGGAAAATTCCGTTAGTTTTTCCATGAATGACTACATAGTATTTAAACCTAGGCCTACTCTTTTCTGTCATGTAATGGCATAAAGAGTTCATGGATGCCATAAAATGATTACGGTTTGGTTTATTATAAGAGATCCAAAGGTTATCTACTAAACACCTTTGGGGTCTATCTAAAATGTAATCTGGTCTTACTCTAAAAGATATATTACTCTCAGGGTAAGCAATTAAATTAAATGGTCCGAAGTGAATTCTTTCCATTGTCTCTAAAGATTCTAGTGGTCTAAAATTTAAATTACCTAACATTGTCTGTTGATACAATTTTGAAGACGAAGCTACACCTTGACACAATCTCTATATTAAGTTCTACCATCAGTTATAAAGAACTAGCAGAATTAGAACCAACTAGCTCCTCAAGTGCTAGTCCATTCCAACAAACAAACCCTGTCGTCCTTCTGACATTCTTTACATTTAAAAGTTATATATTTATATTCTTCTGCTAAGTTTTTGATTTTCATAAGAAGTATTGTTTACGACTATACATATAATTGCTCAATTAAAAACATCAACCATTTAAGAGTATTAAAGGGTCATTAGTTTAAAACCTTTCCTCATTCTAATAATTTATTTTCATTAAATATATTTTTAATGATAAAAAAAGGAAAGAAAAAAAAATTGTTACTTATCAAACCTCAAAAGCATGCAATGAAAATGCAAAAGTCACATTAGGAAAAAAAAAATGATTTTTTGGTATTAATTAACATTAACAATTAAAAATTAATAATTAATGATAAAATAAATAAGAAGAGTCATACTTGACAAACTCCATCTATATAATGGATATTGGGTGTTTGTGTTTGATATTTATTTTTGTGTGTTTGTCTCTGTACTTTTCATATGTTGAAATCTTAAATATAATATTTCTATAATTGTCTTTAAATT
>NW_025875655.1:0-2602 GCF_002878395.1 Capsicum annuum
GAAATAAAAATAGATAATACAGAATATATGCAGATAGATTATATAAATTATGAATTAGAAATTGAGGATTCAAAAGCTAAAAAAAATAAAAAATTAAAAACTGATTTGACCTGATTTTAATCCTATCCAAACGAGATTTGAACTAACTTGATTCTCCCAATTTTTACCTATTTATTTCCTTCTATTAGTGATCGACATATGGAAGTTATGTTAAAAGGTAAAACAAAAATTACATACAATTAGAAGTTTGTTTTTATGTTAATTATGGAGTTGTATTAATCACTACTAATTTTTACAGACTAAATTATCCCCGTGATATACAGTTGGTATATCCTCTACTTCTACAAAGGATATTTCAAATTAAGTTACTAAGTAGGCGTTTGGAAATGCTATTTCATCTCGTAATTCGAAATCGGGAGATGAAATTGGTATTTGGACATGCGATTTAACACTGATTTCATATTATGAGATGAAATTTCAAGTTCTCCAATTATGCATTAGCATGATTTGAGTCACAATCACCCTCACAACCTTTTTTTACACCCTCTCCGTCGTGTTTGTGGAGGGTATTATTACATGTAAACATATATTTTTTATTTTGAAAATTCTGTAATGTCTGTTGTTTTTCAGATACCAAATCAAACAATATAAGAAACAACTCAGTATAACTAATACCAATAATATAATTAATATGAAATTTTTGTAATTACTTTTCAAATAAGGGCCTTTGAGTGCACGTTTAAACTCTTATTCAACAAAAAGCCCATTCTTTTAAATCTCGCGTTTTGCACATAAAGGATAAGAGATGGCAAGCTTTGTGGTTTTCACAATTAAGTACGACTGGACGAGATAAATAAGAATATTTAATGGGATTAATTATCTAATTTTTTAATATTTTATATGCAATAATTAATTTCAATCTTACGGTACAGTATAAATTCCTTTCGTACAATTGTGGTGTGGTTTTCGTTCCAGACACTATAAAGTGTATCAAAATAATATTAAATATGGTATATTTGTAATGTTAGGATTAGTTAAGCTTGCATTAGTTGTACTCAGATTATTTCTTATGCAGTTTTGGTTTCGTTTATTAAAAATAACATGCATTGCAAATTCTCTGGAGTTTTAGAGACTGAACCCTCAACATGTGAAGAATAACTCTTTGGAAAAAGAAAAGATTAAGAGAATAAAACAATGACTTTATTAACGAATTTGTCTTTAGGCCCCGATATGTTTGAGACGCCTGACACGACTCTTTTTTCAACAAAGGCACTCATCAAGACATCACCAGGAATAAAAGTTGTAGGCTTAAAGATACCATCCTAACCAAATAAAAAAGTTGAAAGCAAAAGAGCTATAGCATGCTTATGTAAATGGAAAAATTACTTATTTGAGTATTTTTTATAAAATATTTCTTATTTTTAAGTACTTTTTATTTATTATCTAGGATTAACCCATACGGTTTGGGGATGGTCACGATTTTGGACAAAACTTCTTCGACGGTCTCCCGATGGCCTATTGAGTGGACCTGATTGCATTGGCGGGGTCAGTGGAGTCATTTTTCAAGTCAAACAGGCGAAACAACAGTAATTGCGGGTTTTGTGAAACTTTTGATGGGTGTTAGCTCATGGTTCGGGGGTGGCCAGGGCCCCGGGCACGATTTTGAGCGAAACTTCTCGGGCGGTCCCCTAACGTCCTATTGAGTGGATCTAGTTGCTTTGGCGGGGTCAGTGGAGTCATCTTCCAGGTCAAACAGGCGAAACGACAAGAATTGTGGGTTCTTTCATGACATGTGGTTAGAGTTAACCCACGGTTCAGGGGTAGGCCCGAGCCCCAAACAGATTTTAGGTGAAATTTCTCGGGCGGTCCCCCAGCGGGCCTATTGAGTAGATTTGATTGCTTTGGGGGTGGGGGGGAATTGCGAATTCTTTAATTTTATGAGATCTGGTGGATATTAGTCCGCGGTTCGAGGGTTGGACCAGGACCCCAAGAACGATTTTAGGCGAAACACCTTGAGTGGTCCTCCGACGGCCTAATGAGTAGATCTGGTTGCTTTGGCGGGGCCGATGGAGCCATTTTCCATGTCAAACGAGCAAAAAACGGCTTGACATTTTCTTGCGACTTTCAATGGGTATTACCCACGATTTGGGGATTGGCCCCAGTCCTCGGGAACAATTTTGGGCGAAACTACTCAGGCGATCCCCCAGCGACCTATTGAGTGGATCTGGGTTTTTTGGCAGGAACAGTGGAACCATATTATTCCAAGTCAAACGAGCAAAACAATTGAAACTGTGGATTTTTAGCGACTTTCGGCAGGTGTTAGGCCACGGTTCGGAGAGTGGGATCGGACCCCGAGCATGATTTTGGGCGAAACTTTTCGGACGGTCCTCGACGATCTAATAAAATGAGTATTATGTTGAAAAAGCAGTGCTTTCTTCAGATCCTCATACAACCGACGACTATATTTTGATGATTAATCAAGGAGTTCCTCGTTCATTAGCTTTTACTGGAAACCTGGAAAGAAGAAGTTTATTAGAGTGACGCGTGATGGGGCCTATTCTGATGTAACGTGGTGAATATATTCGTGGGAAGCAGCTCTACA
>NW_025875656.1:0-6685 GCF_002878395.1 Capsicum annuum
CCACCAGTTTTCCCTCTTTCTCTCCTTGTTTTCACTCTCTCTCTCTCTCGATTCGTGTTTTCTCCGGCCAATCTCTCTCACCCAAATTCCCTTTCTATGCTCTCTCTTAACCTCCAGGCATTTGTGTGTGTGATTGTTGTTTAGAGTGAGGGTGAGTTTCTGTGTGAATATGGAAGATGGTCGTATGGAGCTCTCTGTTCTTGTGGAGAAGAAGTTGTGTATCTCCCCTTTATATGTATCATGTGTATGTATATGTTTTTCTTTTGGAAACTTTTGTGTGGGTATGTTTATATTGATGATGATGGAATGAAATAAAGAAAAAAAATGATGAAGATCCCTCCACTTGTGATATGTGCATATGTATATATCTGTTCTTTTGATCTGGTTTCTTTTTTTTCTGAAAAAAATAAAAAAAATGGAAAAGATGGAGTGTATATGCTCTTTTCTTTGTGTCAAAGAAATATGGGGGAGGGGTGTTTACGTGGGGTAGGGGTAAGAGGGGTAAGGGTTAGGATATGTATTCAATTTTTAGTTGGGTGGGTTGTTAGAATATTAGGATAAGACAAGGTTTGTTATTTTTTTTGTATTTTGTGAGGGTATAATAACATGGATGAGGGTACACGGTAGGATAAGGTAACATTGGGTAAATTAATCTTTCGGAGGGACAAAATTACGTGTCTACACTGTCTAAGTTGATTGTGGTGATTGTGAATGTCGATATAGGATTATTGTTGGTTAGTGATAGTGTTGATGATAGTAGCTAGTGATGATAATGGCTGATAATAGCGGTTGACAGTTGTTAGGCACCATATGGTGGTGAATGATGATAGTGATTGTCACTAGTGCTTATTGTTGATTTTATGTTTCAATAAATTTTGAAACAAATACATCGGTTAAAGATTTTTATGATTTATGTTTCAATTAGTTTTGAAACAAATGCATCACTTAAAGTTTTGAGTTACAAAGGAAATGAATTTGACAAATTCATTATTCATAAGTTTTGAGTTACAAAGAAAATGTATTTGACAAATTCATTATTCATTAAGTTTTACGTTATTAGTTCTTGAAAGAATGACAATTTTTGTTTTAAAACATACATGAACCTATTAACTATTACTTAATTAATATACTTCTCATGCATGAAACTTTCATCCTATAAATATTGTTTTCTTTGGTTTGAAAAGACAAGCACTCAAAACTACTTTCCCCTTGAAAAACACTTGAGAGACATTGATCAAATGGTGAAATCACCAATTCAAGAATAGAAGAGCAACATTCTTGAAAGCTACTTGTTTTGTGGCTTAGTTGAATCCCGAAGATAGAGTTGTCACTCATTCTTCCATTTGCTCGTGGGAGAGACTCCAACTATCTTCAAGAAGCGTATTATCGTGCCTCTAAGCCAATCAAATTTTATTTTAAATTTCTTGTACAATTATCATTATTGTTCTAACAATTTGAAGATAGTTGTCTCTATGGATTCTACATCAATATCAAATAGTATTCCATCTTTGCCTAATCCTAATTTTGAAATATTTGATGGCAAAGACTTTCCTAGATGGCGTGGAAAGATGAAATTCTTTTTAAAACGATTAAAGTTGGCATAAGTTCTTGAAGAACCTTGTCCTAAAGATCCTGGTTCTGAGGTTGCATCTGATGAGGCTACTTTGATTAAAGAACAAATTGCCAAATGGCAATATGATGATTATTTGTGGAAGAATTATATTCTTGGAGGAATGTCTAACAAACATTATGATCAATATTATGTTAAATGCAAATATGCTAAAGATATATGGGACACTCTTCAAGCTATTTATTTAGCCGAAGAGGTGAGTTCTAAGAAATTTCTCATTTCAAATTATATGGAGTTCAAAATGGTTGATGACAAGTCAATCACTGAACAAGTACAAGAATTCCAACGTATAGCTAAAAAAATTGTTATATCTGGAATTGCTCTTGATGAAAACTTTCATGTTGGTGCTATTGTATCAAAACTTCCTCCATCTTGGAAAGAGTACCGAAGCAAACTCTTACACAAAAAGGAAGATTTGACTCTTGAACAATTGTTTCAACACTTGCAAATTGAACAAGAGACACGATGGCACGATAATAATAGTTTGAAGGAACCTTTCATGAAAGCTCATATGTTTGAAGAAAAATCAAACAAGAAGAAACCTGAAAATAAAAATTTTTTGAAGGCAAAGAAGACTACAAATTTCAAGCTTAATGGTGCCAATTTTAAATCTGGTGAATGCTATCATTGTCACAAATTTGGTCACTATGCGCGTGATTGTAGAATTCTCAAAGCCGAAAAGAACAAAGAAAAAGCAAATAAAAATAAAAAAGATCATCTTGTGGCAATGATCACAGAAGCATTTGTAGCGGAAGATCAAGTGGAATGGTGGATAGATACTGGCACAACTCGTCACATATCAGGTAACCAAAATTCTTTCAAGACTTATGAATTAGTGGGGGACGGTAAAATTGTATATATGGGAAACTCCTCCTCTACTAAAGTTATGGGAAAAGGAACTGTTGAACTGAAGTTTACTACCGAAAAGATAGTTACATTGATGGACGTATTGTATGTTCCTAATATTCGAAAGAACTTGGTGTCAGGTACGCTTCTTTTGATGCATGGTTTTAAAATGGTTTTTGAGGCAGATAAGTTTATTTTATCTAAAAATGGCATATTTGTTGGAAAAATTTATGTTACAAATGGAATGTTTAAACTCAATATTGAAAATGAAAATATTTCTGCTTATCTTATGGAGTCTCTGGACTTATGGCATGAACGTCTAGGACATGTGAATTTTAGATCCATTCAACTTATGGTGAATAATGGATTAATCAAAGATTTTGGAAAGAATCATACTACTAAGTGTCTTACTTGTGGTGAATGCAAGATTACTAAGAATCCCTTTAAGACAATTGAAAGGACTTCCACACTTTTGCAATTAATCCACACTGATATTTGTGAGATGGATTGTTTGTCACGTCATGGAAAGAGGTATTTTATCACTTTTATTGATGACTACTCAAGATATACTTCTGTCTTTCCATTGAAAACAAAAGATAAAACATTTGAGACTTTCAAAATATGTAAAGCAGAAGTTGAAAATAAATTGAGTATGAAAATTAAGTCAATTAGGTCTGATAGAGGTGGAGATACTTAAAGTCAGATTTTATTGATTTTTTTGAGAGAGAAGGCATTGAAAAACAATTGACCCTGTCCTATACACCACAACAAAATGGTTTAGCAGAAAGAAAAAATAGGATTTTCATAGAAATGACTAATTTTATGCTTTATGGATCTGGTATATCTAAAAAATTTTGGACTAAAGCCTTGCTTTCAGCATGTCATAGTTTGAATAGAATTACTTTCAGAAATCATGATGCATCTCCATATGAACTTTGGAATAATCGAAAACCAAATATAAATTATTTTAAAGTATGGGGTTGCTTGGCTCATGTTCGATTACCAAATCAACAATAACCAAGATTGGCTATAGAGGAGTAGATTGTGTGTTTATTGGTTATTCACAAACCAGTAAGGCTTATAGATTTTTAAATCTTGAGACCCAAAGTCCTCACACAATTATTGAATCTTTACATGCTAACTTTTTTGAGCATATATATCCCAAGAAAAAAGATTCTTTTGAACAAGATTCAAGTTCTTATATTTCTCCTCTTAAAAGGAAAATAGTTGAGCCATTGAAAGAAAGCCAACCAAGACGTAGCTCAAGATCATCCAAATCAAAAGACTTTGGACCTGATTTTTAAGCTTATTTGGTTGAAAAGGATCCTGAAAGTTATGCTGAAGCTATGTCTTCACATGATGCTCCATTTTGGCATGAAGACATTGATGATGAAATGCACTCTATATTATCTAATAATACATGGATATTTTCAGATCTTTCTCCTGGATGTAAACCAATTGGTTGTCGATGGATTTTTTAGGAAGAAAATGAAATCCGATGGTACTTTAGATAAGTACAAAGCCCGTTTGGTAGCTAAAGTCTTTACTCAATTGAAAGATACTAATTATTTTGATACTTTTGCACCTGTAGCTCGGATGACCTCTATTCGTCTCTTGATTGCTCTAGCAGCAATTCATGGTCTTATGATTCATCAGATGGATGTGAAAACTGCATTCTTGAATGGAGATCTAGACGAAGAAGTCTAGATAAAACAACCAGAAGGATTTGTCATGTCTAGTCAAGAACATAAAGTTTGTAAACTTCTTAACTCTCTTTATGGATTAAAACAAGCTCCAAAATAATGGCATGATAAATTTAGAAAAGTTATGATTTCTAATGGCTACTTAATCAATGGTGGAGACATCTGCATATTTAGTAAATTTCAAGAAAATTATGGTGCTATAATATGTCTTTATGTAGATGACATGTTGATCTTTGGAACTGATATCGAAAAAGTCAAGGAAACAAAATATTTTCTTGCTTCTCAGTTTGAAATGAAAAATCTTGGAGAAACTGATGTAATTTTAGGCATCAAAATTGTAAGATCGGCAAGTGGTTTGACTCTTACTCAATCAAGTTATATTGAGAAAGTTCTAAAGAGGTTTGGTCATTTTGACGACAAGACTGCTCCTACACCATTTGATCCTAGCATCAAACTAGTGCGAAACTCTGGTGATATTCTCGATCAATTGATATATTCTCAAATTGTTGGGAGTCTTATGTATGTCATGCATTGTACCAGGCCAGATATTGGTTATGCAATAGGAACTTTGAGCAAGTTTACTGGTAGCCCTGGAGTTGAGCATTGGAATGCCTTAATTCGTGGTTTAAGGTATCTGAAGGGTACAATTAATGTTGGCCTGTATTATTCTACCTTTCCAGCAGTTCTTGAAGGCTATGGTGATGCTACTTGGAATTCTGATCCGAATGACTCTAAATCTATTATTGCTTGGATTTTCATTTTGGCTGGAGTAGCTATATCTTGGAGATCAAAGAAGCAGACATGTATTACTCACTCAACCATGGAGTCAGAATTTATCGCTATGTCTTCTGCTGAAGAAGAAGCTGATTGGCTATGGAGTATGCTGATAGATATTCCATTATGGGGTAAGCCAATACCACCTTTGACTATACATTGTGATAATAAAGCTGCTATATTTCGGGCTTCAAGTGATTGTTACAATAGCAAGTCAAGACAAGTTCGTCTCAAACACAATCATGTGAGAATATTATTGGAGGATGGCATAATATCGCTTCAATATGTGAAGTACAAACTCAATTTAGCAGATCCTTTGTCTAAAGGGTTAGGCAAGGAATTGGTGGTACAAACTTGTAATAGGATGGGAATAAATCCTGTTGTAGATTGATTGTACTTTATGGTAACCCTACGTAATCATGTAATCTTAGGTTCAAAGGGAAAAACAAGTAAAGTTACAATTGTGAAGCACATCAATAAAATTTTCTTTTTCCCTAGAGAGTGAGTAGATGTGCATAAGTTGAGATTTATTCTCTTGATAAATCTATAAGACCGATATTGGTTGAAGTAAAAAAATAACACTCTTGATAGATTTTACAGTATTCCTGCAAAAGAAAAAAATGAGATTATATTCTCTTATTAAGTCTATACACCGATTTTGATTGGAGAGTGTAGGAACACTCTTGATAGATTTACTGATGCTTTGTTGTAAAGGAGGATGAGATTAATTTCTCTTAATGAAATTCATAGACTACTTAGTCGGAGTATGCAAATTTACTCTTGATGAATTCACCGCACTAAGTGCGAAGTGGAGGTCGCTTCAATAAGATTTTTACAGGAAAATCTTAAAGCACTTAGCTAAAAGGATTCAGGACACATGGTCGTAAGGTGTCAAAGAATTTTGATTTTCACCGGAACATAGCAATATGCATGGAGTATTTTTCTACTTCATTCAATGAACCACTTAGTTCAAGATTTGTTCACTAAGTAGTCAATGATTTTGAAAGTTTTCACTAGCTAATGGTTCAAGTCCAAAAGACACCATTATTGATGCATGTTGCTAGATTGATGTCTCAAATGAATTTTATTTTTTTAAAGATAAAATGTCTTGAAACAAGTGGGGGATTGTTGATTTTATGTTTCAATAAATTTTGAAACAAATACATCGGTTAAAGATTTTTATGAGTTATGTTTCAATTAGTTTAGAAACAAATGCATCACTTAAAGTTTTGAGTTACAAAGGAAATGAATTTGACAAATTCATTATTCATAAGTTATGAGTTACAACGTAAATGTATTTGACAAATTCATTATTCATTAAGTTTTACGTTATTAGTTCTTGAAAGAATGACAATTTTTGTTTTAAAACATACATGAACCTATTAACTATTACTTAATTAATATACTTCTCATGCATGAAACTTTCATCCTATAAATATTGTTTTCTTTGGTTTGAAAAGACAAGCACTCAAAACTACTTTCCCCTTGAAAAACACTTGAGAGACATTGATCAAATGGTGAAATCACCAATTCAAGAATAGAAGAGCAACATTCTTGAATGCTACTTGTTTTATGGCTTAGTTGAATCCCGAAGATAGAGTTGTCACTTGTTCTTCCGTTTGCTCGTGGGAGAGACTCCAACTATCTTCAGTGATGGTGGTGTAATAGCTATTGATCATGATAACAATATAATTGTTGTGCGTAGTGATTGTTGATAATGATGATACTGAAT
>NW_025875657.1:0-1200 GCF_002878395.1 Capsicum annuum
CATTTGGAAGCAAAATAATCGTAACACAAATACATATAAGACTCTACATAATAAAACCAGACATTTCTCCAATAGGGGTTTACACAAAGTACTACACCAGGGCGAGCACCACATTTGCATATGCCACAAGGAAGGAAATGTAGAACGACTCCATTTCTAGAAAGCCATGATCGTCTTCACAACAATCTGGTTCAGGAGGTGACATCGGTATCTCTTTAGTCTCCATGCAATTGTTATGTAACGGAGGACCACAAAGAAACGGATTCCCCTCATAACTGCTTTCAGTAAAAATTGCAAACTGAGATGTACGTTGTGGAGTCATACCTGTTAAATTGTTGTGTGCCACGCTAAACACTGCTAGAGTTGTCAACTCTACAAGTTGAGGGGGAATCCTCCCACTCAATTTGTTGTATGATAGGTCCAAACTCTCGATTTTCTGGAGGTTCGAGAATTCGGATAGTATTGTTCCAAATATGCGATTACTTGACAAGTTTAAGCCCGCATCGCAGTAAGGCTACAGATTTCCCTAGGTATTTCACCACTCAGCTGGTTGTTAGAAAAATCAATTCCAGCCATAGAATCAACAACGCGACCTTCGTATGAATAGGTATTATGTTTAGTTGTAAATTCTGCTCCAACCCATGCATAGTTAACTTGAAAGTGAATTGTCAATCTCGTCATTGAATCTTCTACATATACCACGGCATCTCTACCCCACGTCTGGAATCCTGGAAAGTAAAATCTTGGACCATATGGGTACGCTTCTCTGGCTCCTGTTAATTGCATTATGTTCCCAACGCAATGAGGAATAGGCCCCGAGAGATTATTATGAGAAAGATCCATAATTCTCAATTTACTTGCATGGCATAGCTCTGTCGGAATAGTGCCTTGAAGATGATTTCCTTTCAAGAGTAAGGTGGTTATTTCAAGACTACTGCCTAACCATTTCGGAATTGAACCACTGAAGTTGGTATCTCCGAGATCCAATACCCTTAAATCCAAGCTATGTGAGAACATGTCGAATTGACCTTCTAAATTGTTTTCACTCAAATAGACACTTCTAAGGTTTTGGGAAGCACGAAAACATGATGGAACCACACCAACAATGTTGTTTCTGGAGAGATCTAGCACTTCAAGTCCTTCTAGTCTACATTAATCTACGGGAATAGGACCATTTAGATTGTTATTAGATAATGCGAG
>NW_025875658.1:0-3734 GCF_002878395.1 Capsicum annuum
TCCAATGCTTAGCTTAAACTATGAACATCAAGTGTTTGATGAAATGCCTACAAGAATGAGTTTTTGAATAAGTGTTTTCATGTTATGTCATCAAAGTTATAGTACTATTTTGTTATTATTGCTATCGAGTTATGGAGGTTATGAATACCCAAAAACTTAGCTGTTTACTTAGTCTCAGTGTCTTTAGAATAGTCTCAGATATTTTGTGAGCATTTCTAGTTTAGTCAGTTATTATAATCAACTAAACTTAGAATAATTCAGTATTCTGAGTCAGTTCAGTTGGGAGTAAGATTTAGCACAGAGCGAGTTCAAAAATAGAGGTTTCCCCATCAGATAGGCAGAGTCATTAGTAACATTTCCTGTACTCTAGAACTACGTAGCCAGCATAGAATATGAGAAGTCACCCATCAGTTTAGGCTTGACTACCTCACAGGGGTTAACCATCAGATTAGGCTTGACACCCTTAGTCCTTCAAGACAACATATTAGTGGATTCAAATATCCCATATTAGTACTCGTGGCATGGTCGTTACACCCTTCCAACTAGGGTCACAGTTTGTGACCCTAACTAGCTCACTAGGCATGTCGTTTAGACAATAGCTCCCATACTCTCAGTCCTGTAATCAACTCAGTAATTCAGTTTCAATTTTGGTTGACCATATTATATAAATATCAGTTATTTAGTTATCAGATTTCATTATTTCAGTTTACATATTATATTCAGAACATGTTTTATGCTTGCTCATACATTCTTAGTAATTTCATATTTCATGCATGCTATTCGTTCGGTTAGTTAATACTCATGTACCTGAATCCATGCATATCAGTCTACCTTATTTAGCATACTAGTACATACAAAGTACTTATCGCATACTTGTTTCTTATGCTATGATATCTTATATCTTACGTTCAAACGCCAGTTCTTGAATCGCACATATCAGTTGTAGCAGGGGCAAGTCTTTATATTTCGAGGACATGGTTTAATTATCTTAGTTATTTTATCAGTTTAGTATTTTTCCATTCAGTCTGAGTTAGTTGGGGATTTGTCCCATCAGCTCCACGGTCAATCAATAGAGGCTTTTTAGACTAGTACAAATAGTTAGTCAGTCTTCAATTTTTAGTTGTCATTGTCAAACATTTTATTAGTATTATCAGTATTGTTTTACAAACTTTATCAGAACTATGATTTAAAACCTTATGTCATTATATCCATTATTTTTTGCATAAGACTTCTATCATCAGCATATTATTCAGTGCTCACAGCAGGTACAGCTCATAGGTTAGCTTGTGGTCCCTTCGGACTGTAAGCACCATGTGGAACCTCGGGTGTACTCTCAGGGCATTACACATTATCCCTATTTATTTATCGTTGAGATTAGCTAATGGTTGTTTAAGTTTGTTCTTGTGTTCTCTTTGTGTTCCTAAGATTATTTATCTAGGGAAATAAACAATTGATTATTGATAAGGAAAAATTGGCAATATAGTAGGTCTGGGCTGAATTCACTGGTGGGAAAGGTTCAAATTTGATGAAATTAAATAATTAGTTTGTCTTGGTTTATGGGTATTCATAACTTAAAAAAATTATTCATTTATATTGATCTTTGTCATGTGCATATTTTCGTAGAGATGGGTAGACAAAATTTTGGATTTCCTAATTGTTAATTGGTTGAATTATTTGTTTACATGGTGCCATTTTGTTGTTTTTTTTTAAATTAAATATACGTATTTTTTGAAGAATGGCCCATGATACTTTGTATTTGGTGGTCAATTATGATCAAGGCCTGGGTTTATTTTCATGCTTTTTTATCTTTAATTGTATGATTGGACTAACATTATTCTTTATTTATGTACATTGATTATGCATTTATTTGTGTGTTTTTCTATGATCTATTCACTAGTAGTGTGTATTTAGTCTATACGAACCAACGAAGTGACCGTGCTAAAATTATAAGATTGAGGGTTGCCTCATGCCTTCTCCTCGATCAGCAAAATTCCTTAATTAGAATTATTGTTCGTGGATCAATTTTTAGAGTCAAATTTTTTGGAAAGAACTTTTTGGGAGATTTGGCGTACTGAAATTCAATGTCAAGTGAAAACACTAATTTTAATCATAATTCCTTCCTAAAACATATTTTAGTAAATTCGAATTTGAAATTCTTTTTGAACTTCAATAAAACCTTATTGGTGAAATGGGAGCGTGACGTCTTCTTTAATCAAAAAATGCAGAAAAAATATTTTCTTTGATAAATTTAGGGTACATTTTCAATTAAAATTCAAAACCCAAAAACTCAAAAAGATTATCTTAAACTTATTTTGATAGAAAATTCAAAAATGAATTCTTCCTTTTATATGTTTAAAGTTTCTTGTTCAAGTTTTAAAAAAATTGAAAAATGCTAAACCCTAATCATTTGTCATCTCTGCCATTCAATTAGCTTAAGGTGGTTGGTTTATGGTACCCTGATAATTCATCATTACTTCACAAGATCAAAAGAAAAGATACCAAAGGCTGAGAAAGAATCATTATAATTAGTGATGACCTCCAAATTCAATTGAACGAACAAGAATCAGAATTGCTTAAGGAAGTAAGAAGGTCTGAAGAGCAATTTACCCATGCAAATCTTGCTTGAATAACTAGCTTCTCTGAGTATACTCCAACCATGCCCATGTCACAACTTTAAAATTTGATAAAATATGTGTTTTTGTGTGATTTGACTATTTTAACCCTTCTTATAGTTTTATTGTCATATTTTTGGAGTTTGGGGTGATTGTTACAGTTCTCGATCATTTTGGTGTCATTTATTTGATATTGTAACTTTTGATGGCTTTGAGAGCCTTATTATTGTCTTCAGTAGTTGTCTTGTGATCCATGCGATGAATGACTGAACGAACTGTGCCAACAGTTTTTAAATATTAATTTTTAAGGTGGTAACATGTTTGGTGTGGTTTTATGAATTTTAAATATTATTTCAATCCTCGATTTGGAAAGTAGTAATTTTTTATTTTGAGGGTCAACTTTGTGAAAATGACATCTTTTAAAAATTTGATATCTTCATTGAGTCGGTAGTGTTGAATTTAGTATAATTACATAGTTTGTTTCCGTATATCATATTTTAAATTAATTTCAAGGCCTTGGCCGAAACTTGGAAAGTTTTTGAGTTTCCATATATCTATATGGTATGTCGATAATCGCTAGCCCCTGCCACCATCTTGACTAGTGTGATCACTGCGATCCTAGTGTGATCGCGACTAGCCTATCCACGCTGGGGATAGTGCAATCGCACACCCCTGTTCATAATAGTGATAACTGAGAACATAAACTGGTTTAAAATTGAGTAATTTTCCATGATTTTAGGTAGTGTTCAACTTGCCTCTTGAGAGCTAAACCCTAAAATAGTGTAAGAACTTATAAGTTAAGCTTGTGAGTGCTTGGGGAGCTTGGTTAACATCCATTTCTTGATTCTCTTACAGATTTAAGGTAAGAATTCATTCTTTTCTTAGTTGAATTTCTTGATTAATTCTTCAAAACTTCTAATACCTTAGGGCTTGATTTAAACCCCAAATTTACTTATTTTCATTTGAATAATGTTTCTAATTCTATAATTACAAGTCTTTCCTTAATTTCGTCTTAAAAATAAATTCAAATCTTGATTTTAAAATGGATTCCAAAGTTTTTATAGGGTAATATTTAAAAATAGTTTTTCTTCTATTTGAACCTCATTTTTAACTTCATTTGAC
>NW_025875659.1:0-1086 GCF_002878395.1 Capsicum annuum
TTTTTTATATTTAAGTGATTAAATTTATTTAGCACTTTTTTGATGTAATGATATTGAGTCAATACATATCACCAGCTATTTATTTTAATCTTAATATCCAATATGGTATCAAACTTATCAAAGATTCTTCATCTCAAATGAGGAAGATAGAAACCTCTTTCATTCTACAATTTCATTTATATCATTGCTTACAATTATCATGTCATCAACATATAAATAACTTAGTACAAAATAATTACTACAACTTTGAAAGTAAACACATTTATCAACAATATTATGCTTAAATTCAAATGATAAAATAGCTTTATCAAATTCTTCATGCCATTATTTAGGGACATGTTTTAGTCCATATAGGGACTTGACAAGCTTACAAACTTTATGTTCATTTTTCATAAAACGAACCCGTCAGGTTGTTTCATTTAGAAATCCTCTTCCGGATCACTATTTAAGAATTTTATTTTGACATCCATCTGGTGACTATGTAAGTCATAAATAGATGCTAAAGCAAATCTAACTTTAATTGAACATATTCTTGCTGTGGTTGCATATGTATCAAAATAATCAATTTCTTATTTTTATTGAAAGTCTTTAGTAACTAACCTAGTTTTCTAAGTATGTAAAGTTCTATCGGTATAGTACTTTTTTTGAAATACTCACTTACAATCGATAGGTTAAGAAGTTTGAGGCAAGTCAGCAAGTTCTCAAGTGTCATTTGACATAATTGAATTCATTTCATCTTTAATAACATCTTTTTGAAAGGCTGCATCTTTAAAAGCCATAGCTCCTTTGTAACTTGTAAGTCTTAGGATCATCTTCCACTTGAACAATAATTGAAATTATTCTCACAACTATATCTCTAGTACCTTCAACAAGATTAAAAAAAAATATGCTGAGAGTCAATCTTATTTGATCCAAGTACTTTAGCCTTTTTAGATCTAATGCTTCTTCTTAGTTCACTAGGTTGATTATTAACCTCTTGCGAACTAGATTGATCCACAGTTCTTCCTTCATTATTAATTAATTTAATGCTTGGATCAAATGGGGTATTCACCTTTTTTATATTTAAGTGATTAAATTTATTTAGCA
>NW_025875660.1:0-11161 GCF_002878395.1 Capsicum annuum
CTAATCCAGTTACCCACTCTCGACACACAAACTCGACCTCCAATCTACAAAACACCATCCAGATCAAGTGAATCTTCCTTAGCCTCCCCACTCAACATAGTATCTTCAATCAACCTCAATCCAACATCATCAAACTGATGAGCTCGAATCTACTCTATAAAAGAATATCTAGCCTCCACAAAAGCCAAAACATACCCAAGTGTCAAAATATCAAGATTTACCATCTAGTTCGATAAAGACTGAACCTCTAAGGATAAAGGCCTCTCTTGGGTCAAAAGATGTGCAAAGCTACCCATGCTAGTCAACTTTTGGCTCAAGACATCTGGAACCATATTATCCTTTCCCGGATGATAAAGAATAGCCAAATCATAATCCTTAAGCAACTCAGGCCAATGGCTCTTCCTCATATTAAGATCTTGCTGGGTGAAGAATTACGGAAGGCTACAATGATCTGAGAAGATCTCACAATAGACTCTATTTAAGTAGTGCCTCCACAAATTCAAGGCAAATACAACTATGCACAACTCCAGATCATAGGTAGGATAATTCCTCTCATAAGGCTATAACTGACGAGATGCATAAGCAATCACCTTTCCCCTCTTACATAAACACAACACCTAATCCAATACCTAAAGAATCACAAAACATGATAAATTCTATGCCCTCCTTGGGCAAAGCCAATATAGGAGCTAAAGTCAACAGGTGCTTGAGCTTTGGGAAGCTCATCTCATAAGCATCGGATCACTGAAAAGAAATCTTCTTCTGGGTCAACTTGGTCAACGGAGCCATAATAGAAGATAAACTGTAACGCCCTGAAATCAGGTCCTGAGATGTCACACGGTGCTTAGGATCACAAGTGATACCAAGCTAACCCTTCTACTGGCATAACTCATAAGCAATTGAACAAAAAGTATAAATCTATACAAATCTGCGAAAAATAACTCTTTTCTGAATATGATAGATCAAAACTAAATTTACAAGATTACAACCCTGCTTTTACAACCAAAATTGAAATAAAATAAATCAACTTCTACTGGCTGTCTATGAAGCCTTTACTAGTACTGACTGTAGGTAGTCGGATCATGAATCATGACTAACCCAACTCAGTACGACTGAATAAAGAAAATACAACACTTCTCGAACTGTATAACTAACTCAAGCCCTTGAATCAAAAGGACTCATCACCTGCTGACTGGATGTTGTGAATTGACTGGATCTGAAGATGTATACTACACCTTGTACCTACATTCTGAGAAAATGTAGCCTATATACGAATAAGTGGGTCAGTACTATGGAAATGTACCGAGCATATAGGGGTGCAATGCATATATAAAATAATATCTTAATATCATCATAGTTTATAAAATTATGTATGCTGATATAAATGACTAACTTAGCTCAAATTAAAATCATCATAATCATAAGAGAGTAAAATATATCGGGTGAAACATGTGAGTCATCATAATAAATCTCAATTCACTTCCATCTCGATTCCAAATCATCAAAGCAATCAAATCTCATAACAATTCTCTTTGGAATATATATTCATTATATCTTTCAAAAATAATGACTTTCTCAAACTCAGTCTTTCAAACAAATATGTTTTCATCTTAGATAGAAGAATAAGACTTTTCATATTAGATAGGAGAATACACACACACACACACATTGGGAGTCTCTTACAACCTACATAAACCATGTGAGATACATGGAGTCCAACGTCTAACCCACGTTGGGAAGAGCTGTCCTATCCTTGCCATCGGAGTAGGACCTTAAATCATCAATCCAAACACTAGTGATCACTATATAAATCAGTCTCAGGCTCACAACCTATGGGGGCAAGTAATTCTAGAAAAGTACCAATCTTGTTATACCTCCCGCTCGGTGATAAAGACTACTCCCGGACTTAGCTCAGATCTTTTCAAAAGAAAATCCATAAATAAACAATTCAACAATTCACAACGGTAGCCATCATGCTACCTTTTTTATAATAATCAATAAAAGTGGATTTCTTTTCTTATCTCGGGTTCAAATCAACCCCTTTTGATGACCAAAAGGTCAAAGCTTTATTATCATCTCAATTCATCCAAACACAAAGTGTTTATAACACATGATTTCTAAAAAAAACGACAATCTCAATTAGAGTTCAAAACTTATGTCTCAACATCATATGAAAATTTATCAAGGTACAAGCTTTACATCATAAACATATATAAATTCCTTCAAAATCTGGAAATTTAGCCATAACACACAAAATATCATCATTCTCATATAATTTCACTTCTAAACTATCAAAAACATCATAATCTAATGATAATCAATATAGGATATAAATTCATGCTTCAAAATCATAGTAAAACATATAAAATCCATAACTTTGTAAAAGAAAGTATTTTTGGAACAAGAACAAAAGGGTGTTCTTGTTGAAAAACCCCACATACCTTGAACTTGAAACTTTTAATGACTTTCCAAATGATGTAATGCTATTCACGAACCTTTGGGTGTCACTCGTAGCCTTTGTAACGGGGATTTCAAATATGTAAAAATTATAGAATTCTCACAGTTGAATCTCTAGCTATTGGGGTTTTTATGTTGAAACCCTAAAGGCTGTTCTTGGTGATTTTGAGAGAAAGTAAACTTATTTTGATGTTGTGGGAGTTGAATCCCGTGTTATAGACATATATAGGGGTGTTTTTGGCACTTGGAAATAAGGTATGCGGCGTACAACCCATGGCAGACCTTAAGGTGTGCGTCGCACACCTTATGGCAGACATTTAAGTGTGCCTCGCACTCCCAATCGCACACATTTGATTGAGCGGCGCATTGCCCATCGCGCCCCTTACTGCCTCTCACAAAAATGGGCATAACTCTTCGCTTGGGTATCGAACTTTTGCAAAATTGGTATCGTTGGAAAGATAATTCAATTATCTACAATTTGATATGTCTTGGGATGAAAAATTCCATGTATATTAAGTGATATTCACATTTAAAGTTGACCC
Source organism: Capsicum annuum (assembly GCF_002878395.1). Taxonomy (NCBI): domain Eukaryota; kingdom Viridiplantae; phylum Streptophyta; class Magnoliopsida; order Solanales; family Solanaceae; genus Capsicum; species Capsicum annuum. The sequence continues at coordinate 3,000 of NW_025875660.1, forward strand.
TTGTAGAATCAAATGTCAAACTTTGGATGAATCAATTGGTCTTAGCTCAACCTTGTTCTATGTCATTTGCTATAAATATTTTCCACCTCTAAACTACTCTATAGACAAGGGTAATGATCATGCAACTTGTATTCATGTGAGAATCACTTGGATTAGAGCTTAGACGCACAGGAACGACGGTTAGAATTCTAGCACGAAAATACGGGGTATTACATTATCTCCCCCTTGGGAATATTCGTCCTCGAATGTGGATAATTAACCTAAAACACAGAGGAATATTAGTCTTCAAGCTATCATATGTAACTGATAGAACTGAATCACTGGATCTCAAGAATAATGAGCTACTTAACTGGTCTACAAGTGCATGAATCCTCAAGAAAAATAACTATATGGCTAAGATAGAAACGAGAGTGTCAACTTATGAGTAACCATTAATTTGCACTGGATCTGATCTCATGAGATAGGATGAGAGGTTTATGACATGAAAAGTTGGGGTATTACAACATCCCCCTCTTCAAATCGTTCGTCCCTGAATGATAATAATTTGATGAAAATACTAGGAAGGGACTGTAATACTACACAGGATACTTACAAACTGAATCATGAATTAATATCTGAAACTGAAACGGATGCATGAACTGAGCTGAATTCATAATTTAATTGGACACAAACACATTGCCTCTTGGAATGTACATACGTATAAGACTGCGAATAGTAAGACAAGCTGGAAAAGTAAGAATCCATAGGAGCTTATGTCCTTGCTTACTAAACTAGATTACAGGCTATACGGAATGGATCATACTGACTACCCATATTCAAATGAAGTATTTCTTTAGCACTTTTCTACGAAATTCTATTAACATTAAGGAGCAAAGAATTTTGGGCATGCTCTGGACAAGACATTTGACTAAGGAATTACAGCATTGATATAACTCTATAGCATGGAATATATTTATATAACTCATAAACTAGGATGGGATTGCTAGGCCGTAGGCAACGCAACTTCTTACTTTCAAGCTTAGAATCACTTCTCAAATGCTCTCTCAACTATACTATTCCCTTAAATACCATACTCATTTGATTTAACTTATAATTCTCATATTGGCACTACGAAATCTTTCTACTAAGATCTAAACTAAACTAAGTTCTCTCACCATGATCAAGCCTAACACTAAATCACAATATACAACATGCCAAACCACAATACTAGTCTAAACCACAAGGTTCAATATTCTATATCTTCTTAGAGCTCACACCCTAAGCATAAAATGCCTTACCACTTCAATGACTAATTTAAAACTATTGATATGGATTCACTAGTGCATATTGCATTCATCATCTTACACCCAACATGACATTCAAGCCTATCATTAAAAATCACATATAACTTTAAGGCAAATACCCCTAAAGGCATACTTCGCATATTCTGTAAACCTTTATCAACAACAATTTTCTTGCACTATTCTTAAAAACATACACACAATTTCTAACTAACCATGACATGTATCAAAGACTTGGCCTCAATCGTACTTCACACTTTAGCCTTAGATAGAAAAGAATAAATAATCTTTCTTAATGAGGGTAATCAACTGTCTCACATATAAACCATTGCTTATCCACTATCATCACCACTATCTTAACATAGGAAGAGGTCAACGAAGGGCTAACACATATGAACCAGAAGCACGAAAACTACAATACATAACATTAACACTTATCTTTGTCCTGAGGAATAAAATATCAAAGGCATGGATTAATTAAAGAAATCTAAGCTGAGGACATGCATGATATAATGCGAACTTCACTAGTATCATGAGTTTAAAAACTGGTCATACTCTAAAACATGAGTATATACTTATCATGATCTATTCAACATAAGACTGGAGTTCATAGATTCATAAGAGATAACTCGAATCACAGAGTGAAGCTGTTACATGCTTGCTAGAAACTGAGAATGGGCTTGAGCACACATGATAGGTATAGGCATAGGCCTGTGGCATGGATTTGTCAAGCAAGTGATGGATTTGGTGTTGTAATGACTGAAATCCAAGGAATACTCTAGAGTAAGAAGGGATCACTATCTCATCATAACTCATTATTGACATGTATCACAATTTAATTCTCAAAACTCAATTTGGTTCTTCACTAACCATCTTCCCCTTAGGTCAAAGTTGGTATTCTAAGTATGATGGTTTACTCCATATCCTCGAGATTAAGCCATAATTTCATCATTCTATTAGCTACACATAAATGTTAAACGAAGAATAAACTAATTTCAAACTTACCGACTTCATTCTTGAACAACCCATCCATATGTCATCCTTAATTCCTAGCTTCAATAATCATCATCATAGACTTACACTCTCATTTGCAACCATATCTACATCTCTAATCACATAATCATAGCCTACCAAGATCACACTTCTATACTTATATTTTTCCCAAACCATGAGAATAAAATCATACTAAAAAGTCTTAACATCTTCAATCATAACTCCTTAACTTAGCTATCAAGAACAACATAAATTATCTAACTAGCCTTTCTCCACCTAGCAACTCAATGTTACTACTAACCACACAATATGAAATAATCCTCAAAAAATAATGCAGACCCATAGCACCTTGGGAACACCTCTACACCATACTTAATTATGAACACATGATCTTATACTTTTGTATACACTGTTCAGGCCTACTAGATCACCTCCATATAACTAGAATCAGCAAACGAACCATCAACTGTTCAAACTTAATGTCTTGAGCTAAACATGATTTACAACCCAATCCCACACACACTTTTCACTTCAAAACTATAGAATATAGCATTAACAAAAACTAGTACACAATGACAATCGATCATAATCATATGGCCTATCTTATTCATAATATGTTAACACATCCTCCTTCTTCACATTATTACTATTTACCCATCTTCACACCTAAATTACTTTCATAGCTCTATAAATTTCAACTAAACTTTCTCTTGCAATCTCAGGAAATCCTAAATTAACAATACTCAACCACCAAGTACTTCCATCAAAACCTATACTTTCCTAGCACAACAAATACCATCAATAACTTTTTTCATACTTCAAGCAAACAAAAATCTACCTTAACTAATAATCTTCTTCTCTAACTTCACTAAACTAATAAACAAGGGTATATCACTTCATTACTAATTCAATCATAAGCAAAAATTCAGCTATACATATTCAATAAATCGCCCTTACCACCACTCTTGCCGCTACACTTTTAAACCCATAAGTTCAACTAACACAAGACTTTCAACTAAATGTTACTACTTCTGTCACTACACAGAAACCCATACTTTCAACTAACACCATAACAACAAGATAAACAACAAGTTGCTAGTAAATCGAAATAGTCCTCACATGGCTTCACTAGACTTTGGTTTTGTGTCTTGATTAAGAAAATTATATGAATAACAAAGCAACCATGCTAGTGAATCGAAATAGGCCTCACACGGCTTCACTAGACTTTGATTTTTCACAAACATAATGATAACAAGATTACATAATCCAAGAGATAGAAACTTAACACACAATATTCAACTATTTAAGAATACATCTTACTTTGTTTTAATTAAATAACTCAAAAGAACGAGGGCATAACTTAAATTAGAAGGACTTATAACACACTAGAAGGCTCCTTTCAAGATACTTTATGAAACTTCTGAAACTTCTGCCAGCAAATATAAGAGCATTATCTGGGCAGGAAATTGGAACTTGCCGAACATGTTACCTCAAGAATAGTACATAGATAGAGAAGTATAGATTATCATTATAGATTCTAAGGAGAAATTTAAAAGCATATCTGACTCGGGCTTAGTGCACGATTTCTACGGGCCTGCTAAAGCACTTTAGTTTTTGGAACTCAAAAGTACTGATAGGATACTTTTGTAGCTCTCTTACAATTCCATAACTATCTATGGAGAATTAAGCTCAACTATTTTTGATACCATGGAAATAAAGCAGAGATGGCCTGACTAGAGTAAGATAAGAATCTGTATAAGTTTCTTGGAGAACTTTTCTATAGCACAATTTAAGACTTGAAAGAATGTAGACATTTCCTAAAAGCCCTGTAACCTCTCGAGAAAAGCACAGACGTCTTTGTACCGTTTCGTAAGACTCTAATAGACATGGCTTCATAGACACCCTAGGACACTTGAACTCTGTGCTCTGATACCAAGTTTGTAACGCCCCAAAATTGGGTCCCGAGATGTCACACAGTGCTTAGGATCAAAAGTGACCCCAAGCTAACCCTTCTACTGGCATAACTCATAAGCAACTAAACAAAAAGTATAAATCTGCGGAAAATAACTCTTTTCTGAATATGATAGATATAAAACCAAATTTACAAGATTACAACTCTACTTTTACAACCAAAACTGAAACAGAATACATCAACTTCTACTGACTGTCTCTGAAGCCTCTACTAGTAATGACTGTCGGTAGCCGGGTCATGACTCCTGACAAACCCAACTCAATACGACTGAATAAAGAAAATACAATATTTCTCAAACTGTATAACTAACTCAATCCCTTGAATCAAAAGGACTCATCACCTGCTGACTGGATGCCGCAAATTGATTGGATCTAAAGACGTACACTATACCTTGTACCAACATTCTGAGATAATACAGCCCACATACGAATATGTTGGCCAGTACCATGGAAATGTACCGAGCATATAGGGGTGCAATGCATATATAAAATAATATCTTAATATCATCACAGTTTATAAAATTATGCATGCTGATATAAATGACTCACTTAGCTCTAATTAAAATCATCATCATAAGAGAGTAAAATATATCGGGTGAAACATGCAAGTCATCATAATAAATTTCAATTCACTTCCATCTCGATTCCAAATCATCAAAGCAATCAAATCTCATAACAATTCTCTTTGGATTATATGTTCATTAAATCTTTCAAAAATAATGACTTTCTCAAACTCAGTCTTTCAAACAAATATGTTTTTATCTCAGATAGAAGAATAAGACTTTTCATATTAGATAGGAGAATATACACATACACATTGGGATTCTCTTACAATCGACATAAACCATGTGAGCTACATGGAGTCCAACGTCTAACCGACGTTGGGGAGAGCTGTCCTATCCTTGCCATTGGAGTAGGACCTTAAATCATTAATCCAAACACTAGTGATCACTATATAAATTGGCCTCAGGATCACAACCTATGGGGGCACGTAGTTCTAGGGAAGTACCAATCCTGCTATACCTCGCGTTCGGTTCTAAAGACTACTCCCGAACTTAGCTCAAATCTTTTCAAAAGAAAATACATAAATAAATAATTCAACAATTCACAACGGGAGCCATCTTCCTACCCTTTTATAATAATCAATAAAAGTGGATTTCTTTTCTTATCTCGGGTTCAAATCAACTCCTTTTTACGACCAAAAGGTCAAAGCTTCATTATCATCTCAATTCATTCAAACACAAAGTGTTTATAACACATGATTTCTAAAAAAATGACAATCTCGATTAGAGTTCAAAACTCCTGCCTCAACATCATATGAAAATTTATCAAGGTTCAAGCTTTACATCATAAACATATATAAATTCCTTCAGAATCTGCAAATTTAGCCATAAGGCACAAAATATCATCATTCTCATATAATTTCACTTCTAAAATATCAAAAACATCATAATATAATGATAATCAATATAGGATATAAATTCATGCTTCAAAATCATAGTAAAACATATAAAATTCATAAATTCGTAAAAGAAAGTATTTTTGGGCACAAGAACGAAAAGGTGTTCTTGTTGAAAAACCCCACATACCTTAAACTTGACCAAATGACATAATCATATTCACAAACTTTTGGGTGTCATTTGTAGCCTTCGTAACGGGAATTCCGAATATGTAAAAATTATAGAATTCTCACGTTTGAATCTCTAGCTGTTGGGTTTTTTATGTTGAAACCCTAATGGTTGTTCTTGGTGATTTTGAGAGAAAGTAAACTTATTTTGATGTTGTGGGAGTTTAATCCCCTGTTATACACATATATAGGGGTGTTTTTGGCACTTGGAAGTGAGGTATGCGGCGCACAACCCATGGCAGACCTTAAGGTGTGCGTCGCACACCTTATGGCAGACATTTAAATGTGCCCCGTACTCCCAATCGCACATATTTGATTGGGCGGCGTATTGCCCATCGCACACCCTTACTGCCTCTCACAAAAATGGGCATAACTTTTTGGTCGAGTATCGGATTTTTGCAAAATTGGTATCGTTGGAAAGCTAATTCAATTATATACAATTTGATAGGTCTTGGGATGAAAAATTCCATATAAATTAAGAGATATTAACGTTTGAAATTGACCCTTGTAGAATCGAATGTCAAACTTTGGATGAATCAATTGGTCTTAGCTTAACCTTGTTCTATGTCATTGCTATAAACATTTTCCACCTCTAAAATACTCCATAGACTAGGATAATGATAATAAAACTTTTATTCACGTGAAAATCACTTGGATTAGAGCTTAGACGTGTAGGAATGACGGTTAGAATTCTAGCACAAAAATATGAGGTATTACATAAACCCTAAACAAAACGCCAATAATAGCCTGCTAAGACAACAAAACTCTGAATCTTAATGGCCAAAGTAGGTCTATCCCAACCACGAACTGCAACAATCTTCGCTGGATCAACCATAATTCCTTAGTCGCCACATGACCCAAGAAAGAAACAGACTCCAAACAAAACTCGCACTTAGAGAACTTCGCATACAACTTCTTATCTCTCAATATCTGAAGGACAGTCCACAAATGCTCCTCATACTCAGCCTCACTCTTGGAATACACCAAGATATCATCTATAAATACAATAATGAAGGAGTCGAGATACAGTTGAAATACCTAGTTCATCAAACCATGGATGTAGCTAGGACTTTGGTCAACCCAATTGACAAGACCAATAACTCATAATGACCATATCGAGTTTGAAAATCTTTCTTCAGAACATCCGAAGCTTTAATCCTCAACTAGTGATAACTGGACCTCAAATCAATCTTTGAAAACACTACAGCACCCTAAAGCTGATCAAATAAATCATCAATACGAGGAAGAGAATATTTATTCTTAACCACCACTTATTCAACAGTCGATAATCAATACACATATGCATAGAACCATCTTTCTTCTTCACAACAAGACAGGTACACCCCAAGGAGATACACTAGGTTAGATCCCGCAATTGATCTTTCATTTCTTCAACTTTATTAGGACAATCCTATAAGGAGGAATAGAAATGACCTTAGTACCTAGCTCACCAATAATGGCAACATCAACATCACAATCAAGAGGCATGCTAGGTAAATCCATAAGAAACACATCCATAAACTTATAAAAACACAAATAGAATCCAAGAAAGGAGAAAAAACAACATCGGTGTCATGAATATGAGCCAAGTAAGATAAACATCCTCTCTCAACCAATTTATGAGCCTGAACATAAGATATAATCCTCTTAGGACTCGAATGAAGTTCACACTTTCAATCTATCCTTGGCACACCCGGCGAAGCAAAAGTTATGATCTTGGCATAACAATCTAGGATAACATGATAAGGAGCCAACCAGCCCATACCTAAAATAACATCAAATTCGATCATATCTAACACAAACAAGTTCCAAAGTCTTATGCCCAGCAAAAGTCACAACATAAGATCAATAAACCCAACCCACCACTAATGAATCACAAACTGGGTAGATATACAAATAGGCATGGCAAGAGGATCACTAATAGAATCAAAACCCAAAGAAAAATGCACAAACATATAGGACAAGGTCGATCAGGGATCAAATAATACAGATGTAGGTTTGAAACAAATGGGGAGAATACCTATAATCACAACATCTAGAGCCTCTGCCTCAGGTCTGACTGGTATAGCATAATACTGTCCACGACCACCAACTGGCTAAGTAACCTCACAACCACTCCCATGAGCTCCACTACCTCTGTCCTACGCATCACTGGTAGCACCCCTACCTCTTACAACTAGAATAAGAGTAGCCCGAATTACCCAACGGGGATAGTTCCTAGCCATATTGATAACGCTCAATCTACAGCTCTCGTGGGAGTGTAAAGCGGTCGTTAGCAAATATAGAACCCA
>NW_025875661.1:0-5913 GCF_002878395.1 Capsicum annuum
GTTGCAATAGATGGATGACATGTTGCAACAGATAGGTCATCCGTTGGAATAAATCAAGCGAACCTTGCTACTAGTTTGATTTCTTCAAACAGTTGCTCCGTCTGTTCTAACTGCTGATTCATCTGTTGCAATAGTTGAGGAAACTGTTGTAACACCACCAATAACATCAACAATAAATAAACGACACCATATGTTCCAACACCATCAACAACACAAACACCACATGTTCCAACATAACCCCCCCCCCCAACAACAGCATCACTAAAGTAACAAACAAAAGACATAAAAAAATATATTGACAACAAGGCTTTTTAAGTTCTCCCAATAGATGACTTTTTTCACATATTTTAATAAAACAACAGTTCATTCATCAAAGACTTAAAAGTCACCTTTTCTTCAATTTTATCAATAAATAGGAAACTGGTAATGGGTAAATCATTAATAAAAATAGATGTAAATATCTAATTTAAATGACATACAAAGAAGAAGACGAGATGGAAAGAGCAATAGTGAACCATACCTGTAATGTCAAAAAAGCAAAGGGATCAGAACATCCAGTTCATTCGAAAAAAGGTATTGATCGGTTAAGATCCAAAAGGATCCTCATCCAAAAAAAGAGAGAAAAAAAAAGGAAAGAAGGAGAATTGAGAATAAATAAGAGAGATAGATGAGTTGAGTCTTACTTTATGGCTGAAGGAGAGAGTATTCTAGATATGAGTTTTAATTATTCATTAATAACTTTAGAGGGGCACGAGAAGACGGTGACATTGAAAAAACCAGATAAGACTACTCACTCAGGAGATTTTTGAGTTATCCAAGTAATATTTTTTACCGCCTTAGTATTTTATCTTTTTTATCCCGAGTAGGAAATACCTTAATTGATTTAAAAAAAGGATCTTAAAACATCTAAGTGCAACATATAACAATTTCTATTTGATAATTTCCAAAGCTAGGTCATCGTCACAACAAATGACTTAATCTATTTGATAATGTACAATAGATGGGTAATCTGTTGCAACAAATGACTTAATCTGTTTGATCAAATCAAACAAAAAAGACATCTATTGCAACAGATTGAACATTTGTTTTATACAATTTCAATTGAGTTCATATGATCAACTAATATGTTAATTGAATAATCTAGGACAAGGGGTGAGTTCTCATAGGGTCAATTACAACTTTAATTAAGTCTTTTGGCAATTTCATAAGAAGATGGTATTGTGTTTCTCCCAACAAGAGTCATTGATCTATCACTCTAAGCTAAAATAATTCTTATTAGCTCATATGTCTAATTAATACCTTAATTGTTTAATCTAGAACTAAGAATGAGTTTTCATAGGGTCAACTACAATAGATGGTGGTGCCAAATTGATAATTTATAATAGATGGGTAATCTATCGCGACAGATGACTTAATCCATTTAATAATTTACAACAGATGGTTAATCTGTCACAAAAGATGACTTAATCTATTTGATAATTTACAACAGATAGGTAATATGTTACAACATATGACTTAACCTGTTTGATTAAATCCAACAGAAAAGACATCTGTTGCAACAACTTGAACATATGTTTTATATAATTTCAATTGAGTTCATATGTTAGACTAATACCTTGGTTGATTAATCTAAGACTAGGGGTGAGTTCTCATAGGGTTAACTACAACTTCAATTGAGTCTTTTGATAATTGTATGATGGGATGGTATTGTATTCCTCCCAACTAGAGTCATCGATCGATCACTCTGAGCTGAAATGATTCTTATTACCTTATATGTTCAACTAATACTTAAATTGATTATTCTAGGACTAGGGGTGAGCTCTCATAGGATCAACTACAGTTTTAATTGAGTCTTTTGGAATATAAGATGGTATTGCATTCCTTTCGACCAAAGTCATCGATCAATCACTTTGATCTGAACTGATTCTTATTACCTTATCAGTTCAACTAATACCTTAATTGAATAATCTAGGACTAGGGGTCAGTTCTTATAGGGTCAACTACAACTTTAATTGAGTCTTTTGGCAATTGCATGATGAGATGGTATTGCGTTCCTCCCAACCAGAGTCATCGATCAACACTCTAAGCTAAACCGATTCTTATTACCCCATATGTTCAACTAATACATTAATTGATTAATCTAGGACTAGGGGTGAGTTCTCATAGGATCAACTACAATAGTTGGTAGTGCCTATTTGATAATTTACAACAGATGGGTAATCTGCTGTGATAGATGACTTAATCCATTTGATAATTTACAATAGATGGGTAATGTATCACAACATATGAGTTAATCAATTTGATAATTTATAATAGATAGGTAATCTGTTGCAATAGATGACTTAATCTGTTTGAATAAATCCTACAAAAATGACATCTATTGCAATATCTTGAACATTTATTTTATACAATTTCAATTGAGTTCATATGTTAGACTAATACCTTAATTGATTAATCTAGGACTAGGGGTGAGTTCTCGTAGGGTTAACTACAACTTCAATTGAGTCTTTTGGCAATGATGAGACAGTATTGCGTTCCTCCCAACCAGAGTCATCAATCGATTAGTCTGAGCTAAACTGCTTTTTATTACCTTATATATTAAACTAATAGCTGAATTGATTTATCTAAGCCTAGGGGTGAGTTCTCATAGGGTCAACTACAACATACGTCAGTGCCTATTTGATAACTTATGATAGATGGGTAATCTGTTGTGACAGATGACTTAATCCATTTGATAATTTACAGTAGATGGATAATATTTCAAAATAGATAACTTAGTCTGTTTGAATAATTTACAACAAATGGGTAATCTGTTGCAATAGATAACTTAACCTGTTTGATTAAATCTAATAGTAAAGATATCTGTTGTAACAGCTTAAACATTTGTTTTATACAATTTCAATTGAGTTCATATGTTCAACTAATAGCTTAATTAAATAATCTAGGACTAGGGGTGAGTTCTTATAGGGTTAACTACAACTTTAATTGAGTCTTTTAGAAATTGCCTGATGAGACGGTATTGCATTCCTCCTGACCAGAGTCGTTGATCGATCACTTTGAGCTAAACTAATTCTTATTACCTCATATATTCAACTAATGTCTTAATTGATTAATCTAGGACTAGGGTGAGTTCTCATAGGGTCAACTACAACAGATGGTAGTGCCTATTTGATAATTTACAACAGATGGGTAATCTGTTACAATAAATGACTTATTCAATTTGATAATTTACAACAGATTGATAATCTTTTGCAATAGATGACTTAATCTATTTGGTAATTTATAACAGATGGGTAATCTGTTGCAACAAATGACCTATTCTTATTGATAATTTACAACAAATGCATAATTTGGTGCAGCAAGTTGAATATTTATTTTTATACAATTTCAATTGAGTTCATATGTTCAAGTAATACCTAAATTGATTAATCTAGGACCAGGGATGAGTTCATAGGATCAACTACAACTTCAATTTAGTCTTTTGGAAATTGCATTATGAGAGGGTTAAAAGTTACGCATACCTTTTGTAATTTAAAAAAATAATTAAGATAAATCCGAACTAAATTAACATTTTCAAAACTTTTGATTTTTTCCAAAATACAAATCAACCCATACAAATCATCCATTTGCGAGAAAAATATTTTATCATTTGAAATCTCGAGTTCTCGCTTTTTTCTCTTTCTCAACAATACAGTATAGACAACAACTACTTAACAAATTGCTTAACCCTTTACAACAGATCAATTTTCTTCTCATTTTTTGACCACATAGGTGTTATTTTCGACTTCATTCTTGCTTGAATCAGCCATTTTCTCTATCTTCATACATAACAGAGTTTGAGAAGAGTTTTATATTTGTTATTTTGTTATAAAAAATAAGGGCTTTTAATTTAATGATGAAAAATAAAACTTTTAGTTGTATTATCTTCAAGAATGGATTTACAATTTTGAGTTTTGATGGTAAAATCATAGTAAGAACTTGAGAAAATCCTAGTTTCTATCGCGGTGTTCTATTGGATGGTGTTTGTGGAGTTGGTGGTCGTAGTGGTGGTGTTGGTGGTTGTCGTGGTATCACTGGTGGTAGCTGTTGATAGCATAGGTTGGTGGCATTTGTGGTGACATTGGTTGGTGGTGTTTATGGTGGCTGTCAGTAAAATTGATATTCATGGTGTTTGTGGCATTGGTTGGTAGTGTTTATTGTGGTGGTTGTTGGTGTGTTGGTATTGGTGGGATTTGTAATGTATTTCTTAAAATTTATACATACATCAATTGTAATATGATTTTTGTTTTTCTGTTATTTGTAGGGAAACATGTTTGCCAAAAGAAAAGAAAGTGAAAGTGGATTAATATCTGACCACCCAACAAAAAAGCCTACAGTACAGAGGGATTTGAAGGAGCTACCTGAACAATCTTAGCCAAGGAAAAGTGAAGCTGAGGAGAGATATGAAAACAATATTTAGGAGGTAGAGAAGGGTCTGTAGATCGTGATGAAAAAGATAAAAGTGAGAAAGAGAAGGAATCAAAGAGTGAGAAAGAAGATAATCATCAACATGATGATAATGGATCACCAATGTGGTGTGAATTAATATCAACATTCCAGTATGATCCTATCAAAACTTTTAGTATTGACAGGTTTTAAGTTGCGATGCCGATAAATGACCCAAAAGCAGAACTAACTGGTGATCTTGTACTTAAATGTCAGATGGGGAAAAGATTTAATTATTCTAAGAATATTATGAAGAATGAAAACATAGACATACTTTTTAAGAAAAGATGCTTTGGATGCTTTCTTGAGCTGCATGAGGACCCCCTTCCCATTTCCATATGAGGATGGTATATGGTCTTCTCAAGAACAGGATCAAGTACGTCGAGGGTGATAAAGATTCTGAGGAGAGGGGAAAATATGGATGAATTCTGGATCAACTACTGTGGCATGCTAGTTTGTTTTGGGTTGCAAGAGTTTGTCACAGTGACGGACTTGAGATGCGATCATCTAGAAGAACCACCTATCACCAAGGGAACACCCTAGAAAAGATCCAAGGCAAGAAAATGCACAGAAAAAATAGTTGGGTTGTTTGACATTGCTCGATGTGGCTATAAAGTATCGGATTTATTGACAGATCTCAGGGATAAAACCATACCAAAGCAGTACAGGGATCAATTGTTCTTAGTTTGGTTTTGCCATTCGATTATATTGGCAAGAGATGTCAACAAGGTTATAGAAGATGATTTGTAGGCACATGTTGAGGATTTTGATAAATTCAATAATCAACACTAGGGATATGAAAGCTTCTACTTGACTATCCAATATTTACTGACAAAGCTATTCTCAGGGACGACCACATTATTCGGCTTTCCTTGGGCTTTCATGGTAAAATTAATCACTATTTTTATTTTACTTATCCATTAATTTATATTGAATATAGTTATTATGACTTTTTTTGCTTGCTTCCTATTTATATTTTTTAGGCTTGGGCATTTGAAGCCATTCCTCCCCTCCGAAAGTAGGTAATGGATTACCTAGATGAGGTTTCTCATCCATGAATGTTTAGGTGGTTGGATGTAAAGAACAACCCAAAAATTAAGGAGGTTGATCTCTTTAACCCTCTTGATAATGCAGTATGTCTTCTTCAAGTAAAATAATTACTTAATGAAAGATATTAAACAGATGTTATATTTGGCGCAACAGATGTTATATCTAATGCACCAGATATTACATTTGATGCACCAGATGGGACATCTATTACGACAGATTACCCATCCTGTGCCAACCAGTGCAATATATGGATAGTCTATTGTGATAGACGATTGATATGTTGCATCAGATTACCCATCTGTTGCTTTGGTTCTCTAAACCTGACTCCTAACAGATTAACCATCTATTGCAAATTATACTGCAGATGGTTAATCTGAT
>NW_025875662.1:0-1902 GCF_002878395.1 Capsicum annuum
CTAAGGAGTAACAAAAGTTATCTTTCAGAAGCTAAGAAAAATAACTTCTTCCTAAAAACACTTACTTGAAAATTAATTTTGAACAAAAGATACACTTACAAGAATATATAAAAAATTTGATCAAACACTATTTGTTGTTCAGCAATACTTTTTAAATTTACCGACATACATTGTATCTGAAAGAAAATATTTTTTCTGAAAAATACTTTTAAACTAAATAATTCTCAAAATAAATTAATTTTATAAATTTAATCAAATATATATAAAAAATAATTTGCAAAAAAAATAAAAATTGAAGCCTCCTATGCTAGTACTAACAAAATTGAAGCCTCCTATGCTAGTACTAACACTTTGTTTGGATAGTGGTTTGCCATGATTTCATAATATACGGTACTGTATGATATGGTATGGTATTGTATTGTACAGTATAGTACAATACCATGCTTGGATAGACTGTATTGTTCATTATTGTTTAATAATAGTTTATTGTTTGGTTTGAAAATATGGTACTGTATCGTAACTGATAAGTTTACTAAAATACTTTTAATTATTATAAATTTTAAATTTATCAATAATTATTAATAAAATAATTTTCTTCCCACTAATTTGTCATAAATTATGCCAAGTATATAGATTAAGTTATTAAATTCATGTAAATTCTAACAAAGTTAATAAAAGAGTAGATCAAAATAAATATAACTGGATTCATTTTTTAAAGTAACAAATTTCATTTTTTTGATGTTTGAGACATGACACCAACGACAAGTATAAATTTTGAATGCATCTTTCGTGTATGCTACAAATATGTTCAGTATTGAATTCAAAAAAAATATTTTCTAGGAAAATAAATTATTTCTTACTTATTTTCTTGTGTTCGTTACGCAAGTAAAAAAAAATATTTTCTAAAAACATTTGTATGTATTTAACACAAAATAATGAAAATGGTTATGACAAAGGAGGCGGGCTAAGAAAAAATTAAATTTTTTTTTTTTTGAAAAATATTTGGAAGGTGGAGGTAGTGGAGTAAGAGGTCGGGCTAAGAAATATATATTTTTTTAAGATAAATAATTTGTTTTTGGAGGGAGGGATGGTGGGAGGGGGAGCTGGTAGATGTGGGGTGCTCGGTGTAAGAAAGTTTTCTTAGTTTTGAAAAAGAAATTTTAAAAATAAAAAGAAAATTGATGGGGTGGGGGAGCTAGTTGGGGGGGGGGGGGAACTGGGGGGGAGGATGCGATAAGAAAAAGTTTAAATTTTTTTCTTTTAAAAAAATAAATTCTGGTGGAGCTTTGGCGGGGGTGGGAGTCGGGTCGAAGTAGGGAGGAGGGATAAGTAAAAGTTTGAAATTTAAAAAAAAAAAAAAAATTAAAAATATTGGGAGGGGATTGAGATAAAAGGAGGAGTTAATTAATATAATATTAAGTGTAAAATAAAATTATATAATATTAAGTAAGGATATAACTAGAAAAAATAAATAAATCATGGGATACCACTAAATCGATGGCTATGTAAAGTAAAAATTTTCATGATTATCAAATCATGAAACTAAATCTTATTATATTATATATTTTACGAAACACTCAAAATAAGTATAATTATCTTAGTAAGTATACCATATTGTACCACGAAAAATCACCATCCAAACACAGTGTAAGTAGAAAAAAGAAATGTCTTTTGACCAAACAAACAAACAAAAAAGCGTTAACAGTCATCTAGTAAGAGAAAAGTTAGTGTACTTTTGCCTACCCGATTTTCTATATCTATCTGTTTCTTGATTATTACTACCCTCACAAACCTAATCTACTTTTCGTTTTTAGTTTGTTTTTGAAATAAATTTATTTTAAATTTAATTTTTTATAGCCTACCAGACCAAGCAATAATATCGGATTAAGCTAAAGTCGGAAA